>NW_028122231.1:0-62795 GCF_965194805.1 Balaenoptera borealis
CTAAAACGTCTGCAGCGTTTATTGTTTGTAGACCTTTTCCTGACGGTCAGTCGACTGGAGAGAGTTGAAACCTTTTTGTAGATTAGATTGCATGAGTCTAATACTTCCTGAGGTTGAGCTTTTATCCATTTTCCTTTTCTTTAAAGAGAGTGAGTCAAACTTACCTCCTCATACTATCTTCCTGAAAGATTTGCGTGTTTCGAATTTTTTTGTTCATTCCCGACCTCAGCACCATTTTTGAGTGCAGGTGTCCTTTACAGCCCCGAGTCCTTGTGAATGTTCAGTGACCATCAGCTGTGGGTTTAAAGCCGCTCTTGTGGGAAACGGCCGCAAGGCGGCAGCATTTCTCCTTTACCAAATCTGGTTACTAGGGCAACAGAGCCTTAATGGAAGTGGTGCAGTAGGTTGTAAATTAGAATGGAATGTGCCAGGAAAAAGCCCTTTATGTTTATGGCTCATTACTTCTTGTTCGTATTGGTAACTTAATTTTTATTTTTTATCACAGCAAATTTGATCACAATGTTTGGTGTGTTCTAGGTGTGCAAGATGTGGTTCTTTCATACATATACATATATCTATTCTTCTTCGGATCCTTTCCCCATGTAGGTTATGACACAATGTTGAGTGGTCTTCTCTTGGTATTCCGTAGGCCTTTGGTGATTATATATTTCCCATGTGTTTGTATATCTCTGTTAACCCCAAAGTCGTAATGTATCTAATCCTCACACCTTTCCGTTTGGTGAACCATAAGTTTGTTGAATGAATCTGTGATTGCCTTTCTCTCTGGAAATATCTTCATTGGTATCGAATTTTAGGTAACACCTATAAGTGATATGATAGGACATGTGTCTTTCTCTTCCTCATTTACCACAAGTTGCGTGATTACTTCTAGACTCATCTATGGTGCTGCAAATGGCATTGTTTCATTTTTGCGCTAGCTACTATTCCATCTCGACATGTAGCAGTTTTTCTTTGTCCACCCATCTGTTGGTGGACTTTTTGGTTACTTCCATATCTTGGCTATTGTAATACTGTGCAGTGCACATTTGCCTGCCTGTGTCTTTCCAATTCTGTCTTCTTAGGTTATAGGTCCAGGAATGGGCCTGCTGGATCATATGGGAGCTCAATGTTTACCTTTTAAAGGCCCCTCCGTTCTGTTCTCATTAGTGGCTCTTTCCAGGTTACGTCCCTCTTAAAGTTGAGGGTATGCATTTCTCCACAACACCTTCAGGATTGACTGTTTATAGAGTTCTTGCTGATGGTGATTCTGACTGGTGTGAGCTGATACCTCTTTGTGGTTTGAATTTGCACGTGTGTCATATTCCGTTGAAATTGACCTTTAAGCCATGTCCTTTTTAGTTTTCAAACTGTGATTACAGCTTAGTTCTTCAAAGTGTTTTCTTCAAGTATGTGTCACATTTTTGAAAATTTTGGCCATTACTTCCCTCAAGACATTTGGAGGGCACGTTTCACTTACAGCCCTGCAGTACTTGTTCATATCAAGTGACCATTAGCCCAGGCTTTACAGCTGCTTTTGCAGGTAACGGCCAGAGGGCGGCATCCTTTCTACGTTCCCCACTCGGGTAACTAGGGAAACAGACCTCCCGGCCAGCGGTGTTCCTCGCTTATAAATTAGAGTGGAATGTGCCCGGGTAAACCCACAGAAGCTGCTATCTCCTTACTTTTGTTTGTTTTTTAAATTTAATTTATAGTTTTTATTGGAGTAATATTCCATTGTGTACATGGACCACTTCTTCTTGGTGCATTCCTCTGATGATGGACATTTTCAGTGCTTCCGAGTGTTGGCTATGGTAAATATTGCTGGAGTGCAGGATTGCCAGCCTGTGACTTTTTGATTCTCATTTTCTCAGGAGATGGGCCCAGCAGTGGGTGTGACTGATGGACTGGTAGCTCAGTGTTTCCCTTTTCAAAGCACCTGCATTGTGTTTTCATTAGTGGCTCCTACCACGTCCCCCTTAGAGGCGAGGGTACGCATTTCTCCCCAATCCCTTCAGCATTTATTGTTTGCAGCGTCTTTGCTAATGACCATTCTGACTGCTGTGAGCTGATAGGTTTTTCTAATTGGGGCTTGCATGTCTTTAAAAATTCCTAAAATTCAAGATTTTTCCACGCCTTTTCCTTTCTGTCAAAAAAAAAAAACAGAAAAAAGTATGAGTACAATATACGTCTTGAATTTGTCTTCTTGGAAGGTTGCCCTGTTGTGAATTTATTGGTCGATTTTCGACCCCAGGCCTTTTTTGGAGGGCAGGTGTCATTTACAGAACTGCAAGTTTGGTGAATATATCGGGACCTTTAGCAATGGGTTTAAAGCTGCTGTTAAGGGTAACGGCCACTAGGAGACAGCATTTCTCCGTTGTCATATCTGGGTCCTAGGGCAGCAGAGTCTTTCTGGAAGTCGTGTTCCTAGGTTGTAAATTAGAATGGAATGTGCTAGGAGAAACCCCCATTAGTGTAAGTCTCATTCCTTCTTGTTTTTTTTTTAAATTTTTTAATCGGGGTATAGATTAGACAATTATTTATCCTAGGTTTACAATATCTGGTTCATTTGTACATGATATATGTCTAAGCATGTACAGATCCTCTTCCCATGTAAAATATTACAGAGCGTTCCATAGACCTCCCTTGCTATCTGGTCGGTCTTTTTGGTATATGTATAAAATATGAATTTGTATCTGTATAGTAACACTGATGTTCGTTGATCCATTCCCCCCACCTTTCCTTCTAGATGAGCATAGTTTGTTTTCTAAGTCTGTGAGTGTCTTTGTCTGTGGAAATATGTTCATTTGTGTCAGTTATTAGATAACGCCTCTAAGTGATATCAGAGGATATAGGTCTTTTGCTTTCCGACTTACCTCATGTTTTGTGATTATCTCCAGGCTCATCTGTGGTGCCTCAAAGGGCAGTGTTTCATTGTTTTCCATGGCTAATATTCCATCGTGTACATGGACCACTTCTTTTCATCCATTCTCCTGCTGATGGACATTTTGGTAGCTTCACTGTCTTGGCTATTGTGAATAAGGCTGCAGTGCAGCTTTGGCAGCCTGTGTCTTCACGACTCTGTTCTTCTCAGGTGACAGGGCCAGTGGTCCACCCGCTGGATTGAATGGTACCACAATTTTTACTTTTCCACCAGCTCCTTTCTATTCTCATTATTGTCGGTTACCCTTTCACATCTCACCAGCAAGTAGAGGGTAGAAAGTTCTCTAAAACGTCTGCAGCGTTTATTGTTTGTAGACCTTTTCCTGACGGTCAGTCGACTGGAGAGAGTTGAAACCTTTTTGTAGATTAGATTGCATGAGTCTAATACTTCCTGAGGTTGAGCTTTTATCCATTTTCCTTTTCTTTAAAGAGAGTGAGTCAAACTTACCTCCTCATACTATCTTCCTGAAAGATTTGCGTGTTTCGAATTTTTTTGTTCATTCCCGACCTCAGCACCATTTTTGAGTGCAGGTGTCCTTTACAGCCCCGAGTCCTTGTGAATGTTCAGTGACCATCAGCTGTGGGTTTAAAGCCGCTCTTGTGGGAAACGGCCGCAAGGCGGCAGCATTTCTCCTTTACCAAATCTGGTTACTAGGGCAACAGAGCCTTAATGGAAGTGGTGCAGTAGGTTGTAAATTAGAATGGAATGTGCCAGGAAAAAGCCCTTTATGTTTATGGCTCATTACTTCTTGTTCGTATTGGTAACTTAATTTTTATTTTTTATCACAGCAAATTTGATCACAATGTTTGGTGTGTTCTAGGTGTGCAAGATGTGGTTCTTTCATACATATACATATATCTATTCTTCTTCGGATCCTTTCCCCATGTAGGTTATGACACAATGTTGAGTGGTCTTCTCTTGGTATTCCGTAGGCCTTTGGTGATTATATATTTGCCATGTGTTTGTATATCTCTGTTAACCCCAAAGTCGTAATGTATCTAATCCTCACACCTTTCCGTTTGGTGAACCATAAGTTTGTTGAATGAATCTGTGATTGCCTTTCTCTCTGGAAATATCTTCATTGGTATCGAATTTTAGGTAACACCTATAAGTGATATGATAGGACATGTGTCTTTCTCTTCCTCATTTACCACAAGTTGCGTGATTACTTCTAGACTCATCTATGGTGCTGCAAATGGCATTGTTTCATTTTTGCGCTAGCTACTATTCCATCTCGACATGTAGCAGTTTTTCTTTGTCCACCCATCTGTTGGTGGACTTTTTGGTTACTTCCATATCTTGGCTATTGTAATACTGTGCAGTGCACATTTGCCTGCCTGTGTCTTTCCAATTCTGTCTTCTTAGGTTATAGGTCCAGGAATGGGCCTGCTGGATCATATGGGAGCTCAATGTTTACCTTTTAAAGGCCCCTCCGTTCTGTTCTCATTAGTGGCTCTTTCCAGGTTACGTCCCTCTTAAAGTTGAGGGTATGCATTTCTCCACAACACCTTCAGGATTGACTGTTTATAGAGTTCTTGCTGATGGTGATTCTGACTGGTGTGAGCTGATACCTCTTTGTGGTTTGAATTTGCACGTGTGTCATATTCCGTTGAAATTGACCTTTAAGCCATGTCCTTTTTAGTTTTCAAACTGTGATTACAGCTTAGTTCTTCAAAGTGTTTTCTTCAAGTATGTGTCACATTTTTGAAAATTTTGGCCATTACTTCCCTCAAGACATTTGGAGGGCACGTTTCACTTACAGCCCTGCAGTACTTGTTCATATCAAGTGACCATTAGCCCAGGCTTTACAGCTGCTTTTGCAGGTAACGGCCAGAGGGCGGCATCCTTTCTACGTTCCCCACTCGGGTAACTAGGGAAACAGACCTCCCGGCCAGCGGTGTTCCTCGCTTATAAATTAGAGTGGAATGTGCCCGGGTAAACCCACAGAAGCTGCTATCTCCTTACTTTTGTTTGTTTTTTAAATTTAATTTATAGTTTTTATTGGAGTAATATTCCATTGTGTACATGGACCACTTCTTCTTGGTGCATTCCTCTGATGATGGACATTTTCAGTGCTTCCGAGTGTTGGCTATGGTAAATATTGCTGGAGTGCAGGATTGCCAGCCTGTGACTTTTTGATTCTCATTTTCTCAGGAGATGGGCCCAGCAGTGGGTGTGACTGATGGACTGGTAGCTCAGTGTTTCCCTTTTCAAAGCACCTGCATTGTGTTTTCATTAGTGGCTCCTACCACGTCCCCCTTAGAGGCGAGGGTACGCATTTCTCCCCAATCCCTTCAGCATTTATTGTTTGCAGCGTCTTTGCTAATGACCATTCTGACTGCTGTGAGCTGATAGGTTTTTCTAATTGGGGCTTGCATGTCTTTAAAAATTCCTAAAATTCAAGATTTTTCCACGCCTTTTCCTTTCTGTCAAAAAAAAAAAACAGAAAAAAGTATGAGTACAATATACGTCTTGAATTTGTCTTCTTGGAAGGTTGCCCTGTTGTGAATTTATTGGTCGATTTTCGACCCCAGGCCTTTTTTGGAGGGCAGGTGTCATTTACAGAACTGCAAGTTTGGTGAATATATCGGGACCTTTAGCAATGGGTTTAAAGCTGCTGTTAAGGGTAACGGCCACTAGGAGACAGCATTTCTCCGTTGTCATATCTGGGTCCTAGGGCAGCAGAGTCTTTCTGGAAGTCGTGTTCCTAGGTTGTAAATTAGAATGGAATGTGCTAGGAGAAACCCCCATTAGTGTAAGTCTCATTCCTTCTTGTTTTTTTTTTAAATTTTTTAATCGGGGTATAGATTAGACAATTATTTATCCTAGGTTTACAATATCTGGTTCATTTGTACATGATATATGTCTAAGCATGTACAGATCCTCTTCCCATGTAAAATATTACAGAGCGTTCCATAGACCTCCCTTGCTATCTGGTCGGTCTTTTTGGTATATGTATAAAATATGAATTTGTATCTGTATAGTAACACTGATGTTCGTTGATCCATTCCCCCCACCTTTCCTTCTAGATGAGCATAGTTTGTTTTCTAAGTCTGTGAGTGTCTTTGTCTGTGGAAATATGTTCATTTGTGTCAGTTATTAGATAACGCCTCTAAGTGATATCAGAGGATATAGGTCTTTTGCTTTCCGACTTACCTCATGTTTTGTGATTATCTCCAGGCTCATCTGTGGTGCCTCAAAGGGCAGTGTTTCATTGTTTTCCATGGCTAATATTCCATCGTGTACATGGACCACTTCTTTTCATCCATTCTCCTGCTGATGGACATTTTGGTAGCTTCACTGTCTTGGCTATTGTGAATAAGGCTGCAGTGCAGCTTTGGCAGCCTGTGTCTTCACGACTCTGTTCTTCTCAGGTGACAGGGCCAGTGGTCCACCCGCTGGATTGAATGGTACCACAATTTTTACTTTTCCACCAGCTCCTTTCTATTCTCATTATTGTCGGTTACCCTTTCACATCTCACCAGCAAGTAGAGGGTAGAAAGTTCTCTAAAACGTCTGCAGCGTTTATTGTTTGTAGACCTTTTCCTGACGGTCAGTCGACTGGAGAGAGTTGAAACCTTTTTGTAGATTAGATTGCATGAGTCTAATACTTCCTGAGGTTGAGCTTTTATCCATTTTCCTTTTCTTTAAAGAGAGTGAGTCAAACTTACCTCCTCATACTATCTTCCTGAAAGATTTGCGTGTTTCGAATTTTTTTGTTCATTCCCGACCTCAGCACCATTTTTGAGTGCAGGTGTCCTTTACAGCCCCGAGTCCTTGTGAATGTTCAGTGACCATCAGCTGTGGGTTTAAAGCCGCTCTTGTGGGAAACGGCCGCAAGGCGGCAGCATTTCTCCTTTACCAAATCTGGTTACTAGGGCAACAGAGCCTTAATGGAAGTGGTGCAGTAGGTTGTAAATTAGAATGGAATGTGCCAGGAAAAAGCCCTTTATGTTTATGGCTCATTACTTCTTGTTCGTATTGGTAACTTAATTTTTATTTTTTATCACAGCAAATTTGATCACAATGTTTGGTGTGTTCTAGGTGTGCAAGATGTGGTTCTTTCATACATATACATATATCTATTCTTCTTCGGATCCTTTCCCCATGTAGGTTATGACACAATGTTGAGTGGTCTTCTCTTGGTATTCCGTAGGCCTTTGGTGATTATATATTTGCCATGTGTTTGTATATCTCTGTTAACCCCAAAGTCGTAATGTATCTAATCCTCACACCTTTCCGTTTGGTGAACCATAAGTTTGTTGAATGAATCTGTGATTGCCTTTCTCTCTGGAAATATCTTCATTGGTATCGAATTTTAGGTAACACCTATAAGTGATATGATAGGACATGTGTCTTTCTCTTCCTCATTTACCACAAGTTGCGTGATTACTTCTAGACTCATCTATGGTGCTGCAAATGGCATTGTTTCATTTTTGCGCTAGCTACTATTCCATCTCGACATGTAGCAGTTTTTCTTTGTCCACCCATCTGTTGGTGGACTTTTTGGTTACTTCCATATCTTGGCTATTGTAATACTGTGCAGTGCACATTTGCCTGCCTGTGTCTTTCCAATTCTGTCTTCTTAGGTTATAGGTCCAGGAATGGGCCTGCTGGATCATATGGGAGCTCAATGTTTACCTTTTAAAGGCCCCTCCGTTCTGTTCTCATTAGTGGCTCTTTCCAGGTTACGTCCCTCTTAAAGTTGAGGGTATGCATTTCTCCACAACACCTTCAGGATTGACTGTTTATAGAGTTCTTGCTGATGGTGATTCTGACTGGTGTGAGCTGATACCTCTTTGTGGTTTGAATTTGCACGTGTGTCATATTCCGTTGAAATTGACCTTTAAGCCATGTCCTTTTTAGTTTTCAAACTGTGATTACAGCTTAGTTCTTCAAAGTGTTTTCTTCAAGTATGTGTCACATTTTTGAAAATTTTGGCCATTACTTCCCTCAAGACATTTGGAGGGCACGTTTCACTTACAGCCCTGCAGTACTTGTTCATATCAAGTGACCATTAGCCCAGGCTTTACAGCTGCTTTTGCAGGTAACGGCCAGAGGGCGGCATCCTTTCTACGTTCCCCACTCGGGTAACTAGGGAAACAGACCTCCCGGCCAGCGGTGTTCCTCGCTTATAAATTAGAGTGGAATGTGCCCGGGTAAACCCACAGAAGCTGCTATCTCCTTACTTTTGTTTGTTTTTTAAATTTAATTTATAGTTTTTATTGGAGTAATATTCCATTGTGTACATGGACCACTTCTTCTTGGTGCATTCCTCTGATGATGGACATTTTCAGTGCTTCCGAGTGTTGGCTATGGTAAATATTGCTGGAGTGCAGGATTGCCAGCCTGTGACTTTTTGATTCTCATTTTCTCAGGAGATGGGCCCAGCAGTGGGTGTGACTGATGGACTGGTAGCTCAGTGTTTCCCTTTTCAAAGCACCTGCATTGTGTTTTCATTAGTGGCTCCTACCACGTCCCCCTTAGAGGCGAGGGTACGCATTTCTCCCCAATCCCTTCAGCATTTATTGTTTGCAGCGTCTTTGCTAATGACCATTCTGACTGCTGTGAGCTGATAGGTTTTTCTAATTGGGGCTTGCATGTCTTTAAAAATTCCTAAAATTCAAGATTTTTCCACGCCTTTTCCTTTCTGTCAAAAAAAAAAAACAGAAAAAAGTATGAGTACAATATACGTCTTGAATTTGTCTTCTTGGAAGGTTGCCCTGTTGTGAATTTATTGGTCGATTTTCGACCCCAGGCCTTTTTTGGAGGGCAGGTGTCATTTACAGAACTGCAAGTTTGGTGAATATATCGGGACCTTTAGCAATGGGTTTAAAGCTGCTGTTAAGGGTAACGGCCACTAGGAGACAGCATTTCTCCGTTGTCATATCTGGGTCCTAGGGCAGCAGAGTCTTTCTGGAAGTCGTGTTCCTAGGTTGTAAATTAGAATGGAATGTGCTAGGAGAAACCCCCATTAGTGTAAGTCTCATTCCTTCTTGTTTTTTTTTTAAATTTTTTAATCGGGGTATAGATTAGACAATTATTTATCCTAGGTTTACAATATCTGGTTCATTTGTACATGATATATGTCTAAGCATGTACAGATCCTCTTCCCATGTAAAATATTACAGAGCGTTCCATAGACCTCCCTTGCTATCTGGTCGGTCTTTTTGGTATATGTATAAAATATGAATTTGTATCTGTATAGTAACACTGATGTTCGTTGATCCATTCCCCCCACCTTTCCTTCTAGATGAGCATAGTTTGTTTTCTAAGTCTGTGAGTGTCTTTGTCTGTGGAAATATGTTCATTTGTGTCAGTTATTAGATAACGCCTCTAAGTGATATCAGAGGATATAGGTCTTTTGCTTTCCGACTTACCTCATGTTTTGTGATTATCTCCAGGCTCATCTGTGGTGCCTCAAAGGGCAGTGTTTCATTGTTTTCCATGGCTAATATTCCATCGTGTACATGGACCACTTCTTTTCATCCATTCTCCTGCTGATGGACATTTTGGTAGCTTCACTGTCTTGGCTATTGTGAATAAGGCTGCAGTGCAGCTTTGGCAGCCTGTGTCTTCACGACTCTGTTCTTCTCAGGTGACAGGGCCAGTGGTCCACCCGCTGGATTGAATGGTACCACAATTTTTACTTTTCCACCAGCTCCTTTCTATTCTCATTATTGTCGGTTACCCTTTCACATCTCACCAGCAAGTAGAGGGTAGAAAGTTCTCTAAAACGTCTGCAGCGTTTATTGTTTGTAGACCTTTTCCTGACGGTCAGTCGACTGGAGAGAGTTGAAACCTTTTTGTAGATTAGATTGCATGAGTCTAATACTTCCTGAGGTTGAGCTTTTATCCATTTTCCTTTTCTTTAAAGAGAGTGAGTCAAACTTACCTCCTCATACTATCTTCCTGAAAGATTTGCGTGTTTCGAATTTTTTTGTTCATTCCCGACCTCAGCACCATTTTTGAGTGCAGGTGTCCTTTACAGCCCCGAGTCCTTGTGAATGTTCAGTGACCATCAGCTGTGGGTTTAAAGCCGCTCTTGTGGGAAACGGCCGCAAGGCGGCAGCATTTCTCCTTTACCAAATCTGGTTACTAGGGCAACAGAGCCTTAATGGAAGTGGTGCAGTAGGTTGTAAATTAGAATGGAATGTGCCAGGAAAAAGCCCTTTATGTTTATGGCTCATTACTTCTTGTTCGTATTGGTAACTTAATTTTTATTTTTTATCACAGCAAATTTGATCACAATGTTTGGTGTGTTCTAGGTGTGCAAGATGTGGTTCTTTCATACATATACATATATCTATTCTTCTTCGGATCCTTTCCCCATGTAGGTTATGACACAATGTTGAGTGGTCTTCTCTTGGTATTCCGTAGGCCTTTGGTGATTATATATTTCCCATGTGTTTGTATATCTCTGTTAACCCCAAAGTCGTAATGTATCTAATCCTCACACCTTTCCGTTTGGTGAACCATAAGTTTGTTGAATGAATCTGTGATTGCCTTTCTCTCTGGAAATATCTTCATTGGTATCGAATTTTAGGTAACACCTATAAGTGATATGATAGGACATGTGTCTTTCTCTTCCTCATTTACCACAAGTTGCGTGATTACTTCTAGACTCATCTATGGTGCTGCAAATGGCATTGTTTCATTTTTGCGCTAGCTACTATTCCATCTCGACATGTAGCAGTTTTTCTTTGTCCACCCATCTGTTGGTGGACTTTTTGGTTACTTCCATATCTTGGCTATTGTAATACTGTGCAGTGCACATTTGCCTGCCTGTGTCTTTCCAATTCTGTCTTCTTAGGTTATAGGTCCAGGAATGGGCCTGCTGGATCATATGGGAGCTCAATGTTTACCTTTTAAAGGCCCCTCCGTTCTGTTCTCATTAGTGGCTCTTTCCAGGTTACGTCCCTCTTAAAGTTGAGGGTATGCATTTCTCCACAACACCTTCAGGATTGACTGTTTATAGAGTTCTTGCTGATGGTGATTCTGACTGGTGTGAGCTGATACCTCTTTGTGGTTTAAATTTGCACGTGTGTCATATTCCGTTGAAATTGACCTTTAAGCCATGTCCTTTTTAGTTTTCAAACTGTGATTACAGCTTAGTTCTTCAAAGTGTTTTCTTCAAGTATGTGTCACATTTTTGAAAATTTTGGCCATTACTTCCCTCAAGACATTTGGAGGGCACGTTTCACTTACAGCCCTGCAGTACTTGTTCATATCAAGTGACCATTAGCCCAGGCTTTACAGCTGCTTTTGCAGGTAACGGCCAGAGGGCGGCATCCTTTCTACGTTCCCCACTCGGGTAACTAGGGAAACAGACCTCCCGGCCAGCGGTGTTCCTCGCTTATAAATTACAGTGGAGTGTGCCCGGGTAAACCCACAGAAGCTGCTATCTCCTTACTTTTGTCTGTTTTTTAAATTTAATTTATAGTTTTTATTGGAGTAATATTCCATTGTGTACATGGACCACTTCTTCTTGGTGCATTCCTCTGATGATGGACATTTTCATTGCTTCCGAGTGTTGGCTATGGTAAATATTGCTGGAGTGCAGGATTGCCAGCCTGTGACTTTTTGATTCTCATTTTCTCAGGAGATGGGCCCAGCAGTGGGTGTGACTGATGGACTGGTAGCTCAGTGTTTCCCTTTTCAAAGCACCTGCATTGTGTTTTCATTAGTGGCTCCTACCACGTCCCCCTTAGAGGCGAGGGTACGCATTTCTCCCCAATCCCTTCAGCATTTATTGTTTGCAGCGTCTTTGCTAATGACCATTCTGACTGCTGTGAGCTGATAGGTTTTTCTAATTGGGGCTTGCATGTCTTTAAAAATTCCTAAAATTCATCATTTTTCCACGCCTTTTCCTTTCTGTCAAAAAAAAAAACAGAAAAAAGTATGAGTACAATATACGTCTTGAATTTGTCTTCTTGGAAGGTTGCCCTGTTGTGAATTTATTGGTCGATTTTCGACCCCAGGCCTTTTTTGGAGGGCAGGTGTCATTTACAGAACTGCAAGTTTGGTGAATATATCGGGACCTTTAGCAATGGGTTTAAAGCTGCTCTTAAGGGTAACGGCCACTAGGAGACAGCATTTCTCCGTTGTCATATCTGGGTCCTAGGGCAGCAGAGTCTTTCTGGAAGTCGTGTTCCTAGGTTGTAAATTAGAATGGAATGTGCTAGGAGAAACCCCCATTAGTGTAAGTCTCATTCCTTCTTGTTTTTTTTTAAATTTTTTAATCGGGGTATAGATTAGACAATTATTTATCCTAGGTTTACAATATCTGGTTCATTTGTACATGATATATGTCTAAGCATGTACAGATCCTCTTCCCATGTAAAATATTACAGAGCGTTCCATAGACCTCCCTTGCTATCTGGTCGGTCTTTTTGGTATATGTATAAAATATGAATTTGTATCTGTATAGTAACACTGATGTTCGTTGATCCATTCCCCCCACCTTTCCTTCTAGATGAGCATAGTTTGTTTTCTAAGTCTGTGAGTGTCTTTGTCTGTGGAAATATGTTCATTTGTGTCAGTTATTAGATAACGCCTCTAAGTGATATCAGAGGATATAGGTCTTTTGCTTTCCGACTTACCTCATGTTTTGTGATTATCTCCAGGCTCATCTGTGGTGCCTCAAAGGGCAGTGTTTCATTGTTTTCCATGGCTAATATTCCATCGTGTACATGGACCACTTCTTTTCATCCATTCTCCTGCTGATGGACATTTTGGTAGCTTCACTGTCTTGGCTATTGTGAATAAGGCTGCAGTGCAGCTTTGGCAGCCTGTGTCTTCACGACTCTGTTCTTCTCAGGTGACAGGGCCAGTGGTCCACCCGCTGGATTGAATGGTACCACAATTTTTACTTTTCCACCAGCTCCTTTCTATTCTCATTATTGTCGGTTACCCTTTCACATCTCACCAGCAAGTAGAGGGTAGAAAGTTCTCTAAAACGTCTGCAGCGTTTATTGTTTGTAGACCTTTTCCTGACGGTCAGTCGACTGGAGAGAGTTGAAACCTTTTTGTAGATTAGATTGCATGAGTCTAATACTTCCTGAGGTTGAGCTTTTATCCATTTTCCTTTTCTTTAAAGAGAGTGAGTCAAACTTACCTCCTCATACTATCTTCCTGAAAGATTTGCGTGTTTCGAATTTTTTTGTTCATTCCCGACCTCAGCACCATTTTTGAGTGCAGGTGTCCTTTACAGCCCCGAGTCCTTGTGAATGTTCAGTGACCATCAGCTGTGGGTTTAAAGCCGCTCTTGTGGGAAACGGCCGCAAGGCGGCAGCATTTCTCCTTTACCAAATCTGGTTACTAGGGCAACAGAGCCTTAATGGAAGTGGTGCAGTAGGTTGTAAATTAGAATGGAATGTGCCAGGAAAAAGCCCTTTATGTTTATGGCTCATTACTTCTTGTTCGTATTGGTAACTTAATTTTTATTTTTTATCACAGCAAATTTGATCACAATGTTTGGTGTGTTCTAGGTGTGCAAGATGTGGTTCTTTCATACATATACATATATCTATTCTTCTTCGGATCCTTTCCCCATGTAGGTTATGACACAATGTTGAGTGGTCTTCTCTTGGTATTCCGTAGGCCTTTGGTGATTATATATTTGCCATGTGTTTGTATATCTCTGTTAACCCCAAAGTCGTAATGTATCTAATCCTCACACCTTTCCGTTTGGTGAACCATAAGTTTGTTGAATGAATCTGTGATTGCCTTTCTCTCTGGAAATATCTTCATTGGTATCGAATTTTAGGTAACACCTATAAGTGATATGATAGGACATGTGTCTTTCTCTTCCTCATTTACCACAAGTTGCGTGATTACTTCTAGACCCATCTATGGTGCTGCAAATGGCATTGTTTCATTTTTGCGCTAGCTACTATTCCATCTCGACATGTAGCAGTTTTTCTTTGTCCACCCATCTGTTGGTGGACTTTTTGGTTACTTCCATATCTTGGCTATTGTAATACTGTGCAGTGCACATTTGCCTGCCTGTGTCTTTCCAATTCTGTCTTCTTAGGTTATAGGTCCAGGAATGGGCCTGCTGGATCATATGGGAGCTCAATGTTTACCTTTTAAAGGCCCCTCCGTTCTGTTCTCATTAGTGGCTCTTTCCAGGTTACGTCCCTCTTAAAGTTGAGGGTATGCATTTCTCCACAACACCTTCAGGATTGACTGTTTATAGAGTTCTTGCTGATGGTGATTCTGACTGGTGTGAGCTGATACCTCTTTGTGGTTTGAATTTGCACGTGTGTCATATTCCGTTGAAATTGACCTTTAAGCCATGTCCTTTTTAGTTTTCAAACTGTGATTGCAGCTTAGTTCTTCAAAGTGTTTTCTTCAAGTATGTGTCACATTTTTGAAAATTTTGGCCATTACTTCCCTCAAGACATTTGGAGGGCACGTTTCACTTACAGCCCTGCAGTACTTGTTCATATCAAGTGACCATTAGCCCAGGCTTTACAGCTGCTTTTGCAGGTAACGGCCAGAGGGCGGCATCCTTTCTACGTTCCCCACTCGGGTAACTAGGGAAACAGACCTCCCGGCCAGCGGTGTTCCTCGCTTATAAATTAGAGTGGAATGTGCCCGGGTAAACCCACAGAAGCTGCTATCTCCTTACTTTTGTCTGTTTTTTAAATTTAATTTATAGTTTTTATTGGAGTAATATTCCATTGTGTACATGGACCACTTCTTCTTGGTGCATTCCTCTGATGATGGACATTTTCATTGCTTCCGAGTGTTGGCTATGGTAAATATTGCTGGAGTGCAGGATTGCCAGCCTGTGACTTTTTGATTCTCATTTTCTCAGGAGATGGGCCCAGCAGTGGGTGTGACTGATGGACTGGTAGCTCAGTGTTTCCCTTTTCAAAGCACCTGCATTGTGTTTTCATTAGTGGCTCCTACCACGTCCCCCTTAGAGGCGAGGGTACGCATTTCTCCCCAATCCCTTCAGCATTTATTGTTTGCAGCGTCTTTGCTAATGACCATTCTGACTGCTGTGAGCTGATAGGTTTTTCTAATTCGGGGTTGCATGTCTTTAAAAATTCCTAAAATTCAAGATTTTTCCACGCCTTTTCCTTTCTGTCAAAAAAAAAAAACAGAAAAAAGTATGAGTACAATATACGTCTTGAATTTGTCTTCTTGGAAGGTTGCCCTGTTGTGAATTTATTGGTCGATTTTCGACCCCAGGCCTTTTTTGGAGGGCAGGTGTCATTTACAGAACTGCAAGTTTGGTGAATATATCGGGACCTTTAGCAATGGGTTTAAAGCTGCTGTTAAGGGTAACGGCCACTAGGAGACAGCATTTCTCCGTTGTCATATCTGGGTCCTAGGGCAGCAGAGTCTTTCTGGAAGTCGTGTTCCTAGGTTGTAAATTAGAATGGAATGTGCTAGGAGAAACCCCCATTAGTGTAAGTCTCATTCCTTCTTGTTTTTTTTTTAAATTTTTTAATCGGGGTATAGATTAGACAATTATTTATCCTAGGTTTACAATATCTGGTTCATTTGTACATGATATATGTCTAAGCATGTACAGATCCTCTTCCCATGTAAAATATTACAGAGCGTTCCATAGACCTCCCTTGCTATCTGGTCGGTCTTTTTGGTATATGTATATAATATGAATTTGTATCTGTATAGTAACACTGATGTTCGTTGATCCATTCCCCCCACCTTTCCTTTTAGATGAGCATAGTTTGTTTTCTAAGTCTGTGAGTGTCTTTGTCTGTGGAAATATGTTCATTTGTGTCAGTTATTAGATAACGCCTCTAAGTGATATCAGAGGATATAGGTCTTTTGCTTTCCGACTTACCTCATGTTTTGTGATTATCTCCAGGCTCATCTGTGGTGCCTCAAAGGGCAGTGTTTCATTGTTTTCCATGGCTAATATTCCATCGTGTACATGGACCACTTCTTTTCATCCATTCTCCTGCTGATGGACATTTTGGTAGCTTCACTGTCTTGGCTATTGTGAATAAGGCTGCAGTGCAGCTTTGGCAGCCTGTGTCTTCACGACTCTGTTCTTCTCAGGTGACAGGGCCAGTGGTCCACCCGCTGGATTGAATGGTACCACAATTTTTACTTTTCCACCAGCTCCTTTCTATTCTCATTATTGTCGGTTACCCTTTCACATCTCACCAGCAAGTAGAGGGTAGAAAGTTCTCTAAAACGTCTGCAGCGTTTATTGTTTGTAGACCTTTTCCTGACGGTCAGTCGACTGGAGAGAGTTGAAACCTTTTTGTAGATTAGATTGCATGAGTCTAATACTTCCTGAGGTTGAGCTTTTATCCATTTTCCTTTTCTTTAAAGAGAGTGAGTCAAACTTACCTCCTCATACTATCTTCCTGAAAGATTTGCGTGTTTCGAATTTTTTTGTTCATTCCCGACCTCAGCACCATTTTTGAGTGCAGGTGTCCTTTACAGCCCCGAGTCCTTGTGAATGTTCAGTGACCATCAGCTGTGGGTTTAAAGCCGCTCTTGTGGGAAACGGCCGCAAGGCGGCAGCATTTCTCCTTTACCAAATCTGGTTACTAGGGCAACAGAGCCTTAATGGAAGTGGTGCAGTAGGTTGTAAATTAGAATGGAATGTGCCAGGAAAAAGCCCTTTATGTTTATGGCTCATTATTTCTTGTTCGTATTGGTAACTTAATTTTTATTTTTTATCACAGCAAATTTGATCACAATGTTTGGTGTGTTCTAGGTGTGCAAGATGTGGTTCTTTCATACATATACATATATCTATTCTTCTTCGGATCCTTTCCCCATGTAGGTTATGACACAATGTTGAGTGGTCTTCTCTTGGTATTCCGTAGGCCTTTGGTGATTATATATTTCCCATGTGTTTGTATATCTCTGTTAACCCCAAAGTCGTAATGTATCTAATCCTCACACCTTTCCGTTTGGTGAACCATAAGTTTGTTGAATGAATCTGTGATTGCCTTTCTCTCTGGAAATATCTTCATTGGTATCGAATTTTAGGTAACACCTATAAGTGATATGATAGGACATGTGTCTTTCTCTTCCTCATTTACCACAAGTTGCGTGATTACTTCTAGACCCATCTATGGTGCTGCAAATGGCATTGTTTCATTTTTGCGCTAGCTACTATTCCATCTCGACATGTAGCAGTTTTTCTTTGTCCACCCATCTGTTGGTGGACTTTTTGGTTACTTCCATATCTTGGCTATTGTAATACTGTGCAGTGCACATTTGCCTGCCTGTGTCTTTCCAATTCTGTCTTCTTAGGTTATAGGTCCAGGAATGGGCCTGCTGGATCATATGGGAGCTCAATGTTTACCTTTTAAAGGCCCCTCCGTTCTGTTCTCATTAGTGGCTCTTTCCAGGTTACGTCCCTCTTAAAGTTGAGGGTATGCATTTCTCCACAACACCTTCAGGATTGACTGTTTATAGAGTTCTTGCTGATGGTGATTCTGACTGGTGTGAGCTGATACCTCTTTGTGGTTTGAATTTGCACGTGTGTCATATTCCGTTGAAATTGACCTTTAAGCCATGTCCTTTTTAGTTTTCAAACTGTGATTGCAGCTTAGTTCTTCAAAGTGTTTTCTTCAAGTATGTGTCACATTTTTGAAAATTTTGGCCATTACTTCCCTCAAGACATTTGGAGGGCACGTTTCACTTACAGCCCTGCAGTACTTGTTCATATCAAGTGACCATTAGCCCAGGCTTTACAGCTGCTTTTGCAGGTAACGGCCAGAGGGCGGCATCCTTTCTACGTTCCCCACTCGGGTAACTAGGGAAACAGACCTCCCGGCCAGCGGTGTTCCTCGCTTATAAATTAGAGTGGAATGTGCCCGGGTAAACCCACAGAAGCTGCTATCTCCTTACTTTTGTCTGTTTTTTAAATTTAATTTATAGTTTTTATTGGAGTAATATTCCATTGTGTACATGGACCACTTCTTCTTGGTGCATTCCTCTGATGATGGACATTTTCATTGCTTCCGAGTGTTGGCTATGGTAAATATTGCTGGAGTGCAGGATTGCCAGCCTGTGACTTTTTGATTCTCATTTTCTCAGGAGATGGGCCCAGCAGTGGGTGTGACTGATGGACTGGTAGCTCAGTGTTTCCCTTTTCAAAGCACCTGCATTGTGTTTTCATTAGTGGCTCCTACCACGTCCCCCTTAGAGGCGAGGGTACGCATTTCTCCCCAATCCCTTCAGCATTTATTGTTTGCAGCGTCTTTGCTAATGACCATTCTGACTGCTGTGAGCTGATAGGTTTTTCTAATTGGGGCTTGCATGTCTTTAAAAATTCCTAAAATTCAAGATTTTTCCACGCCTTTTCCTTTCTGTCAAAAAAAAAAAACAGAAAAAAGTATGAGTACAATATACGTCTTGAATTTGTCTTCTTGGAAGGTTGCCCTGTTGTGAATTTATTGGTCGATTTTCGACCCCAGGCCTTTTTTGGAGGGCAGGTGTCATTTACAGAACTGCAAGTTTGGTGAATATATCGGGACCTTTAGCAATGGGTTTAAAGCTGCTGTTAAGGGTAACGGCCACTAGGAGACAGCATTTCTCCGTTGTCATATCTGGGTCCTAGGGCAGCAGAGTCTTTCTGGAAGTCGTGTTCCTAGGTTGTAAATTAGAATGGAATGTGCTAGGAGAAACCCCCATTAGTGTAAGTCTCATTCCTTCTTGTTTTTTTTTTAAATTTTTTAATCGGGGTATAGATTAGACAATTATTTATCCTAGGTTTACAATATCTGGTTCATTTGTACATGATATATGTCTAAGCATGTACAGATCCTCTTCCCATGTAAAATATTACAGAGCGTTCCATAGACCTCCCTTGCTATCTGGTCGGTCTTTTTGGTATATGTATATAATATGAATTTGTATCTGTATAGTAACACTGATGTTCGTTGATCCATTCCCCCCACCTTTCCTTTTAGATGAGCATAGTTTGTTTTCTAAGTCTGTGAGTGTCTTTGTCTGTGGAAATATGTTCATTTGTGTCAGTTATTAGATAACGCCTCTAAGTGATATCAGAGGATATAGGTCTTTTGCTTTCCGACTTACCTCATGTTTTGTGATTATCTCCAGGCTCATCTGTGGTGCCTCAAAGGGCAGTGTTTCATTGTTTTCCATGGCTAATATTCCATCGTGTACATGGACCACTTCTTTTCATCCATTCTCCTGCTGATGGACATTTTGGTAGCTTCACTGTCTTGGCTATTGTGAATAAGGCTGCAGTGCAGCTTTGGCAGCCTGTGTCTTCACGACTCTGTTCTTCTCAGGTGACAGGGCCAGTGGTCCACCCGCTGGATTGAATGGTACCACAATTTTTACTTTTCCACCAGCTCCTTTCTATTCTCATTATTGTCGGTTACCCTTTCACATCTCACCAGCAAGTAGAGGGTAGAAAGTTCTCTAAAACGTCTGCAGCGTTTATTGTTTGTAGACCTTTTCCTGACGGTCAGTCGACTGGAGAGAGTTGAAACCTTTTTGTAGATTAGATTGCATGAGTCTAATACTTCCTGAGGTTGAGCTTTTATCCATTTTCCTTTTCTTTAAAGAGAGTGAGTCAAACTTACCTCCTCATACTATCTTCCTGAAAGATTTGCGTGTTTCGAATTTTTTTGTTCATTCCCGACCTCAGCACCATTTTTGAGTGCAGGTGTCCTTTACAGCCCCGAGTCCTTGTGAATGTTCAGTGACCATCAGCTGTGGGTTTAAAGCCGCTCTTGTGGGAAACGGCCGCAAGGCGGCAGCATTTCTCCTTTACCAAATCTGGTTACTAGGGCAACAGAGCCTTAATGGAAGTGGTGCAGTAGGTTGTAAATTAGAATGGAATGTGCCAGGAAAAAGCCCTTTATGTTTATGGCTCATTACTTCTTGTTCGTATTGGTAACTTAATTTTTATTTTTTATCACAGCAAATTTGATCACAATGTTTGGTGTGTTCTAGGTGTGCAAGATGTGGTTCTTTCATACATATACATATATCTATTCTTCTTCGGATCCTTTCCCCATGTAGGTTATGACACAATGTTGAGTGGTCTTCTCTTGGTATTCCGTAGGCCTTTGGTGATTATATATTTGCCATGTGTTTGTATATCTCTGTTAACCCCAAAGTCGTAATGTATCTAATCCTCACACCTTTCCGTTTGGTGAACCATAAGTTTGTTGAATGAATCTGTGATTGCCTTTCTCTCTGGAAATATCTTCATTGGTATCGAATTTTAGGTAACACCTATAAGTGATATGATAGGACATGTGTCTTTCTCTTCCTCATTTACCACAAGTTGCGTGATTACTTCTAGACTCATCTATGGTGCTGCAAATGGCATTGTTTCATTTTTGCGCTAGCTACTATTCCATCTCGACATGTAGCAGTTTTTCTTTGTCCACCCATCTGTTGGTGGACTTTTTGGTTACTTCCATATCTTGGCTATTGTAATACTGTGCAGTGCACATTTGCCTGCCTGTGTCTTTCCAATTCTGTCTTCTTAGGTTATAGGTCCAGGAATGGGCCTGCTGGATCATATGGGAGCTCAATGTTTACCTTTTAAAGGCCCCTCCGTTCTGTTCTCATTAGTGGCTCTTTCCAGGTTACGTCCCTCTTAAAGTTGAGGGTATGCATTTCTCCACAACACCTTCAGGATTGACTGTTTATAGAGTTCTTGCTGATGGTGATTCTGACTGGTGTGAGCTGATACCTCTTTGTGGTTTGAATTTGCACGTGTGTCATATTCCGTTGAAATTGACCTTTAAGCCATGTCCTTTTTAGTTTTCAAACTGTGATTGCAGCTTAGTTCTTCAAAGTGTTTTCTTCAAGTATGTGTCACATTTTTGAAAATTTTGGCCATTACTTCCCTCAAGACATTTGGAGGGCACGTTTCACTTACAGCCCTGCAGTACTTGTTCATATCAAGTGACCATTAGCCCAGGCTTTACAGCTGCTTTTGCAGGTAACGGCCAGAGGGCGGCATCCTTTCTACGTTCCCCACTCGGGTAACTAGGGAAACAGACCTCCCGGCCAGCGGTGTTCCTCGCTTATAAATTAGAGTGGAATGTGCCCGGGTAAACCCACAGAAGCTGCTATCTCCTTACTTTTGTCTGTTTTTTAAATTTAATTTATAGTTTTTATTGGAGTAATATTCCATTGTGTACATGGACCACTTCTTCTTGGTGCATTCCTCTGATGATGGACATTTTCATTGCTTCCGAGTGTTGGCTATGGTAAATATTGCTGGAGTGCAGGATTGCCAGCCTGTGACTTTTTGATTCTCATTTTCTCAGGAGATGGGCCCAGCAGTGGGTGTGACTGATGGACTGGTAGCTCAGTGTTTCCCTTTTCAAAGCACCTGCATTGTGTTTTCATTAGTGGCTCCTACCACGTCCCCCTTAGAGGCGAGGGTACGCATTTCTCCCCAATCCCTTCAGCATTTATTGTTTGCAGCGTCTTTGCTAATGACCATTCTGACTGCTGTGAGCTGATAGGTTTTTCTAATTGGGGCTTGCATGTCTTTAAAAATTCCTAAAATTCAAGATTTTTCCACGCCTTTTCCTTTCTGTCAAAAAAAAAAAACAGAAAAAAGTATGAGTACAATATACGTCTTGAATTTGTCTTCTTGGAAGGTTGCCCTGTTGTGAATTTATTGGTCGATTTTCGACCCCAGGCCTTTTTTGGAGGGCAGGTGTCATTTACAGAACTGCAAGTTTGGTGAATATATCGGGACCTTTAGCAATGGGTTTAAAGCTGCTGTTAAGGGTAACGGCCACTAGGAGACAGCATTTCTCCGTTGTCATATCTGGGTCCTAGGGCAGCAGAGTCTTTCTGGAAGTCGTGTTCCTAGGTTGTAAATTAGAATGGAATGTGCTAGGAGAAACCCCCATTAGTGTAAGTCTCATTCCTTCTTGTTTTTTTTTTAAATTTTTTAATCGGGGTATAGATTAGACAATTATTTATCCTAGGTTTACAATATCTGGTTCATTTGTACATGATATATGTCTAAGCATGTACAGATCCTCTTCCCATGTAAAATATTACAGAGCGTTCCATAGACCTCCCTTGCTATCTGGTCGGTCTTTTTGGTATATGTATATAATATGAATTTGTATCTGTATAGTAACACTGATGTTCGTTGATCCATTCCCCCCACCTTTCCTTTTAGATGAGCATAGTTTGTTTTCTAAGTCTGTGAGTGTCTTTGTCTGTGGAAATATGTTCATTTGTGTCAGTTATTAGATAACGCCTCTAAGTGATATCAGAGGATATAGGTCTTTTGCTTTCCGACTTACCTCATGTTTTGTGATTATCTCCAGGCTCATCTGTGGTGCCTCAAAGGGCAGTGTTTCATTGTTTTCCATGGCTAATATTCCATCGTGTACATGGACCACTTCTTTTCATCCATTCTCCTGCTGATGGACATTTTGGTAGCTTCACTGTCTTGGCTATTGTGAATAAGGCTGCAGTGCAGCTTTGGCAGCCTGTGTCTTCACGACTCTGTTCTTCTCAGGTGACAGGGCCAGTGGTCCACCCGCTGGATTGAATGGTACCACAATTTTTACTTTTCCACCAGCTCCTTTCTATTCTCATTATTGTCGGTTACCCTTTCACATCTCACCAGCAAGTAGAGGGTAGAAAGTTCTCTAAAACGTCTGCAGCGTTTATTGTTTGTAGACCTTTTCCTGACGGTCAGTCGACTGGAGAGAGTTGAAACCTTTTTGTAGATTAGATTGCATGAGTCTAATACTTCCTGAGGTTGAGCTTTTATCCATTTTCCTTTTCTTTAAAGAGAGTGAGTCAAACTTACCTCCTCATACTATCTTCCTGAAAGATTTGCGTGTTTCGAATTTTTTTGTTCATTCCCGACCTCAGCACCATTTTTGAGTGCAGGTGTCCTTTACAGCCCCGAGTCCTTGTGAATGTTCAGTGACCATCAGCTGTGGGTTTAAAGCCGCTCTTGTGGGAAACGGCCGCAAGGCGGCAGCATTTCTCCTTTACCAAATCTGGTTACTAGGGCAACAGAGCCTTAATGGAAGTGGTGCAGTAGGTTGTAAATTAGAATGGAATGTGCCAGGAAAAAGCCCTTTATGTTTATGGCTCATTACTTCTTGTTCGTATTGGTAACTTAATTTTTATTTTTTATCACAGCAAATTTGATCACAATGTTTGGTGTGTTCTAGGTGTGCAAGATGTGGTTCTTTCATACATATACATATATCTATTCTTCTTCGGATCCTTTCCCCATGTAGGTTATGACACAATGTTGAGTGGTCTTCTCTTGGTATTCCGTAGGCCTTTGGTGATTATATATTTCCCATGTGTTTGTATATCTCTGTTAACCCCAAAGTCGTAATGTATCTAATCCTCACACCTTTCCGTTTGGTGAACCATAAGTTTGTTGAATGAATCTGTGATTGCCTTTCTCTCTGGAAATATCTTCATTGGTATCGAATTTTAGGTAACACCTATAAGTGATATGATAGGACATGTGTCTTTCTCTTCCTCATTTACCACAAGTTGCGTGATTACTTCTAGACTCATCTATGGTGCTGCAAATGGCATTGTTTCATTTTTGCGCTAGCTACTATTCCATCTCGACATGTAGCAGTTTTTCTTTGTCCACCCATCTGTTGGTGGACTTTTTGGTTACTTCCATATCTTGGCTATTGTAATACTGTGCAGTGCACATTTGCCTGCCTGTGTCTTTCCAATTCTGTCTTCTTAGGTTATAGGTCCAGGAATGGGCCTGCTGGATCATATGGGAGCTCAATGTTTACCTTTTAAAGGCCCCTCCGTTCTGTTCTCATTAGTGGCTCTTTCCAGGTTACGTCCCTCTTAAAGTTGAGGGTATGCATTTCTCCACAACACCTTCAGGATTGACTGTTTATAGAGTTCTTGCTGATGGTGATTCTGACTGGTGTGAGCTGATACCTCTTTGTGGTTTGAATTTGCACGTGTGTCATATTCCGTTGAAATTGACCTTTAAGCCATGTCCTTTTTAGTTTTCAAACTGTGATTACAGCTTAGTTCTTCAAAGTGTTTTCTTCAAGTATGTGTCACATTTTTGAAAATTTTGGCCATTACTTCCCTCAAGACATTTGGAGGGCACGTTTCACTTACAGCCCTGCAGTACTTGTTCATATCAAGTGACCATTAGCCCAGGCTTTACAGCTGCTTTTGCAGGTAACGGCCAGAGGGCGGCATCCTTTCTACGTTCCCCACTCGGGTAACTAGGGAAACAGACCTCCCGGCCAGCGGTGTTCCTCGCTTATAAATTACAGTGGAGTGTGCCCGGGTAAACCCACAGAAGCTGCTATCTCCTTACTTTTGTCTGTTTTTTAAATTTAATTTATAGTTTTTATTGGAGTAATATTCCATTGTGTACATGGACCACTTCTTCTTGGTGCATTCCTCTGATGATGGACATTTTCATTGCTTCCGAGTGTTGGCTATGGTAAATATTGCTGGAGTGCAGGATTGCCAGCCTGTGACTTTTTGATTCTCATTTTCTCAGGAGATGGGCCCAGCAGTGGGTGTGACTGATGGACTGGTAGCTCAGTGTTTCCCTTTTCAAAGCACCTGCATTGTGTTTTCATTAGTGGCTCCTACCACGTCCCCCTTAGAGGCGAGGGTACGCATTTCTCCCCAATCCCTTCAGCATTTATTGTTTGCAGCGTCTTTGCTAATGACCATTCTGACTGCTGTGAGCTGATAGGTTTTTCTAATTGGGGCTTGCATGTCTTTAAAAATTCCTAAAATTCAAGATTTTTCCACGCCTTTTCCTTTCTGTCAAAAAAAAAAACAGAAAAAAGTATGAGTACAATATACGTCTTGAATTTGTCTTCTTGGAAGGTTGCCCTGTTGTGAATTTATTGGTCGATTTTCGACCCCAGGCCTTTTTTGGAGGGCAGGTGTCATTTACAGAACTGCAAGTTTGGTGAATATATCGGGACCTTTAGCAATGGGTTTAAAGCTGCTGTTAAGGGTAACGGCCACTAGGAGACAGCATTTCTCCGTTGTCATATCTGGGTCCTAGGGCAGCAGAGTCTTTCTGGAAGTCGTGTTCCTAGGTTGTAAATTAGAATGGAATGTGCTAGGAGAAACCCCCATTAGTGTAAGTCTCATTCCTTCTTGTTTTTTTTTTAAATTTTTTAATCGGGGTATAGATTAGACAATTATTTATCCTAGGTTTACAATATCTGGTTCATTTGTACATGATATATGTCTAAGCATGTACAGATCCTCTTCCCATGTAAAATATTACAGAGCGTTCCATAGACCTCCCTTGCTATCTGGTCGGTCTTTTTGGTATATGTATATAATATGAATTTGTATCTGTATAGTAACACTGATGTTCGTTGATCCATTCCCCCCACCTTTCCTTTTAGATGAGCATAGTTTGTTTTCTAAGTCTGTGAGTGTCTTTGTCTGTGGAAATATGTTCATTTGTGTCAGTTATTAGATAACGCCTCTAAGTGATATCAGAGGATATAGGTCTTTTGCTTTCCGACTTACCTCATGTTTTGTGATTATCTCCAGGCTCATCTGTGGTGCCTCAAAGGGCAGTGTTTCATTGTTTTCCATGGCTAATATTCCATCGTGTACATGGACCACTTCTTTTCATCCATTCTCCTGCTGATGGACATTTTGGTAGCTTCACTGTCTTGGCTATTGTGAATAAGGCTGCAGTGCAGCTTTGGCAGCCTGTGTCTTCACGACTCTGTTCTTCTCAGGTGACAGGGCCAGTGGTCCACCCGCTGGATTGAATGGTACCACAATTTTTACTTTTCCACCAGCTCCTTTCTATTCTCATTATTGTCGGTTACCCTTTCACATCTCACCAGCAAGTAGAGGGTAGAAAGTTCTCTAAAACGTCTGCAGCGTTTATTGTTTGTAGACCTTTTCCTGACGGTCAGTCGACTGGAGAGAGTTGAAACCTTTTTGTAGATTAGATTGCATGAGTCTAATACTTCCTGAGGTTGAGCTTTTATCCATTTTCCTTTTCTTTAAAGAGAGTGAGTCAAACTTACCTCCTCATACTATCTTCCTGAAAGATTTGCGTGTTTCGAATTTTTTTGTTCATTCCCGACCTCAGCACCATTTTTGAGTGCAGGTGTCCTTTACAGCCCCGAGTCCTTGTGAATGTTCAGTGACCATCAGCTGTGGGTTTAAAGCCGCTCTTGTGGGAAACGGCCGCAAGGCGGCAGCATTTCTCCTTTACCAAATCTGGTTACTAGGGCAACAGAGCCTTAATGGAAGTGGTGCAGTAGGTTGTAAATTAGAATGGAATGTGCCAGGAAAAAGCCCTTTATGTTTATGGCTCATTACTTCTTGTTCGTATTGGTAACTTAATTTTTATTTTTTATCACAGCAAATTTGATCACAATGTTTGGTGTGTTCTAGGTGTGCAAGATGTGGTTCTTTCATACATATACATATATCTATTCTTCTTCGGATCCTTTCCCCATGTAGGTTATGACACAATGTTGAGTGGTCTTCTCTTGGTATTCCGTAGGCCTTTGGTGATTATATATTTCCCATGTGTTTGTATATCTCTGTTAACCCCAAAGTCGTAATGTATCTAATCCTCACACCTTTCCGTTTGGTGAACCATAAGTTTGTTGAATGAATCTGTGATTGCCTTTCTCTCTGGAAATATCTTCATTGGTATCGAATTTTAGGTAACACCTATAAGTGATATGATAGGACATGTGTCTTTCTCTTCCTCATTTACCACAAGTTGCGTGATTACTTCTAGACTCATCTATGGTGCTGCAAATGGCATTGTTTCATTTTTGCGCTAGCTACTATTCCATCTCGACATGTAGCAGTTTTTCTTTGTCCACCCATCTGTTGGTGGACTTTTTGGTTACTTCCATATCTTGGCTATTGTAATACTGTGCAGTGCACATTTGCCTGCCTGTGTCTTTCCAATTCTGTCTTCTTAGGTTATAGGTCCAGGAATGGGCCTGCTGGATCATATGGGAGCTCAATGTTTACCTTTTAAAGGCCCCTCCGTTCTGTTCTCATTAGTGGCTCTTTCCAGGTTACGTCCCTCTTAAAGTTGAGGGTATGCATTTCTCCACAACACCTTCAGGATTGACTGTTTATAGAGTTCTTGCTGATGGTGATTCTGACTGGTGTGAGCTGATACCTCTTTGTGGTTTGAATTTGCACGTGTGTCATATTCCGTTGAAATTGACCTTTAAGCCATGTCCTTTTTAGTTTTCAAACTGTGATTACAGCTTAGTTCTTCAAAGTGTTTTCTTCAAGTATGTGTCACATTTTTGAAAATTTTGGCCATTACTTCCCTCAAGACATTTGGAGGGCACGTTTCACTTACAGCCCTGCAGTACTTGTTCATATCAAGTGACCATTAGCCCAGGCTTTACAGCTGCTTTTGCAGGTAACGGCCAGAGGGCGGCATCCTTTCTACGTTCCCCACTCGGGTAACTAGGGAAACAGACCTCCCGGCCAGCGGTGTTCCTCGCTTATAAATTAGAGTGGAGTGTGCCCGGGTAAACCCACAGAAGCTGCTATCTCCTTACTTTTGTCTGTTTTTTAAATTTAATTTATAGTTTTTATTGGAGTAATATTCCATTGTGTACATGGACCACTTCTTCTTGGTGCATTCCTCTGATGATGGACATTTTCATTGCTTCCGAGTGTTGGCTATGGTAAATATTGCTGGAGTGCAGGATTGCCAGCCTGTGACTTTTTGATTCTCATTTTCTCAGGAGATGGGCCCAGCAGTGGGTGTGACTGATGGACTGGTAGCTCAGTGTTTCCCTTTTCAAAGCACCTGCATTGTGTTTTCATTAGTGGCTCCTACCACGTCCCCCTTAGAGGCGAGGGTACGCATTTCTCCCCAATCCCTTCAGCATTTATTGTTTGCAGCGTCTTTGCTAATGACCATTCTGACTGCTGTGAGCTGATAGGTTTTTCTAATTGGGGCTTGCATGTCTTTAAAAATTCCTAAAATTCAAGATTTTTCCACGCCTTTTCCTTTCTGTCAAAAAAAAAAACAGAAAAAAGTATGAGTACAATATACGTCTTGAATTTGTCTTCTTGGAAGGTTGCCCTGTTGTGAATTTATTGGTCGATTTTCGACCCCAGGCCTTTTTTGGAGGGCAGGTGTCATTTACAGAACTGCAAGTTTGGTGAATATATCGGGACCTTTAGCAATGGGTTTAAAGCTGCTCTTAAGGGTAACGGCCACTAGGAGACAGCATTTCTCCGTTGTCATATCTGGGTCCTAGGGCAGCAGAGTCTTTCTGGAAGTCGTGTTCCTAGGTTGTAAATTAGAATGGAATGTGCTAGGAGAAACCCCCATTAGTGTAAGTCTCATTCCTTCTTGTTTTTTTTTTAAATTTTTTAATCGGGGTATAGATTAGACAATTATTTATCCTAGGTTTACAATATCTGGTTCATTTGTACATGATATATGTCTAAGCATGTACAGATCCTCTTCCCATGTAAAATATTACAGAGCGTTCCATAGACCTCCCTTGCTATCTGGTCGGTCTTTTTGGTATATGTATAAAATATGAATTTGTATCTGTATAGTAACACTGATGTTCGTTGATCCATTCCCCCCACCTTTCCTTTTAGATGAGCATAGTTTGTTTTCTAAGTCTGTGAGTGTCTTTGTCTGTGGAAATATGTTCATTTGTGTCAGTTATTAGATAACGCCTCTAAGTGATATCAGAGGATATAGGTCTTTTGCTTTCCGACTTACCTCATGTTTTGTGATTATCTCCAGGCTCATCTGTGGTGCCTCAAAGGGCAGTGTTTCATTGTTTTCCATGGCTAATATTCCATCGTGTACATGGACCACTTCTTTTCATCCATTCTCCTGCTGATGGACATTTTGGTAGCTTCACTGTCTTGGCTATTGTGAATAAGGCTGCAGTGCAGCTTTGGCAGCCTGTGTCTTCACGACTCTGTTCTTCTCAGGTGACAGGGCCAGTGGTCCACCCGCTGGATTGAATGGTACCACAATTTTTACTTTTCCACCAGCTCCTTTCTATTCTCATTATTGTCGGTTACCCTTTCACATCTCACCAGCAAGTAGAGGGTAGAAAGTTCTCTAAAACGTCTGCAGCGTTTATTGTTTGTAGACCTTTTCCTGACGGTCAGTCGACTGGAGAGAGTTGAAACCTTTTTGTAGATTAGATTGCATGAGTCTAATACTTCCTGAGGTTGAGCTTTTATCCATTTTCCTTTTCTTTAAAGAGAGTGAGTCAAACTTACCTCCTCATACTATCTTCCTGAAAGATTTGCGTGTTTCGAATTTTTTTGTTCATTCCCGACCTCAGCACCATTTTTGAGTGCAGGTGTCCTTTACAGCCCCGAGTCCTTGTGAATGTTCAGTGACCATCAGCTGTGGGTTTAAAGCCGCTCTTGTGGGAAACGGCCGCAAGGCGGCAGCATTTCTCCTTTACCAAATCTGGTTACTAGGGCAACAGAGCCTTAATGGAAGTGGTGCAGTAGGTTGTAAATTAGAATGGAATGTGCCAGGAAAAAGCCCTTTATGTTTATGGCTCATTACTTCTTGTTCGTATTGGTAACTTAATTTTTATTTTTTATCACAGCAAATTTGATCACAATGTTTGGTGTGTTCTAGGTGTGCAAGATGTGGTTCTTTCATACATATACATATATCTATTCTTCTTCGGATCCTTTCCCCATGTAGGTTATGACACAATGTTGAGTGGTCTTCTCTTGGTATTCCGTAGGCCTTTGGTGATTATATATTTCCCATGTGTTTGTATATCTCTGTTAACCCCAAAGTCGTAATGTATCTAATCCTCACACCTTTCCGTTTGGTGAACCATAAGTTTGTTGAATGAATCTGTGATTGCCTTTCTCTCTGGAAATATCTTCATTGGTATCGAATTTTAGGTAACACCTATAAGTGATATGATAGGACATGTGTCTTTCTCTTCCTCATTTACCACAAGTTGCGTGATTACTTCTAGACTCATCTATGGTGCTGCAAATGGCATTGTTTCATTTTTGCGCTAGCTACTATTCCATCTCGACATGTAGCAGTTTTTCTTTGTCCACCCATCTGTTGGTGGACTTTTTGGTTACTTCCATATCTTGGCTATTGTAATACTGTGCAGTGCACATTTGCCTGCCTGTGTCTTTCCAATTCTGTCTTCTTAGGTTATAGGTCCAGGAATGGGCCTGCTGGATCATATGGGAGCTCAATGTTTACCTTTTAAAGGCCCCTCCGTTCTGTTCTCATTAGTGGCTCTTTCCAGGTTACGTCCCTCTTAAAGTTGAGGGTATGCATTTCTCCACAACACCTTCAGGATTGACTGTTTATAGAGTTCTTGCTGATGGTGATTCTGACTGGTGTGAGCTGATACCTCTTTGTGGTTTGAATTTGCACGTGTGTCATATTCCGTTGAAATTGACCTTTAAGCCATGTCCTTTTTAGTTTTCAAACTGTGATTACAGCTTAGTTCTTCAAAGTGTTTTCTTCAAGTATGTGTCACATTTTTGAAAATTTTGGCCATTACTTCCCTCAAGACATTTGGAGGGCACGTTTCACTTACAGCCCTGCAGTACTTGTTCATATCAAGTGACCATTAGCCCAGGCTTTACAGCTGCTTTTGCAGGTAACGGCCAGAGGGCGGCATCCTTTCTACGTTCCCCACTCGGGTAACTAGGGAAACAGACCTCCCGGCCAGCGGTGTTCCTCGCTTATAAATTAGAGTGGAATGTGCCCGGGTAAACCCACAGAAGCTGCTATCTCCTTACTTTTGTCTGTTTTTTAAATTTAATTTATAGTTTTTATTGGAGTAATATTCCATTGTGTACATGGACCACTTCTTCTTGGTGCATTCCTCTGATGATGGACATTTTCATTGCTTCCGAGTGTTGGCTATGGTAAATATTGCTGGAGTGCAGGATTGCCAGCCTGTGACTTTTTGATTCTCATTTTCTCAGGAGATGGGCCCAGCAGTGGGTGTGACTGATGGACTGGTAGCTCAGTGTTTCCCTTTTCAAAGCACCTGCATTGTGTTTTCATTAGTGGCTCCTACCACGTCCCCCTTAGAGGCGAGGGTACGCATTTCTCCCCAATCCCTTCAGCATTTATTGTTTGCAGCGTCTTTGCTAATGACCATTCTGACTGCTGTGAGCTGATAGGTTTTTCTAATTGGGGCTTGCATGTCTTTAAAAATTCCTAAAATTCAAGATTTTTCCACGCCTTTTCCTTTCTGTCAAAAAAAAAAAACAGAAAAAAGTATGAGTACAATATACGTCTTGAATTTGTCTTCTTGGAAGGTTGCCCTGTTGTGAATTTATTGGTCGATTTTCGACCCCAGGCCTTTTTTGGAGGGCAGGTGTCATTTACAGAACTGCAAGTTTGGTGAATATATCGGGACCTTTAGCAATGGGTTTAAAGCTGCTGTTAAGGGTAACGGCCACTAGGAGACAGCATTTCTCCGTTGTCATATCTGGGTCCTAGGGCAGCAGAGTCTTTCTGGAAGTCGTGTTCCTAGGTTGTAAATTAGAATGGAATGTGCTAGGAGAAACCCCCATTAGTGTAAGTCTCATTCCTTCTTGTTTTTTTTTTAAATTTTTTAATCGGGGTATAGATTAGACAATTATTTATCCTAGGTTTACAATATCTGGTTCATTTGTACATGATATATGTCTAAGCATGTACAGATCCTCTTCCCATGTAAAATATTACAGAGCGTTCCATAGACCTCCCTTGCTATCTGGTCGGTCTTTTTGGTATATGTATATAATATGAATTTGTATCTGTATAGTAACACTGATGTTCGTTGATCCATTCCCCCCACCTTTCCTTTTAGATGAGCATAGTTTGTTTTCTAAGTCTGTGAGTGTCTTTGTCTGTGGAAATATGTTCATTTGTGTCAGTTATTAGATAACGCCTCTAAGTGATATCAGAGGATATAGGTCTTTTGCTTTCCGACTTACCTCATGTTTTGTGATTATCTCCAGGCTCATCTGTGGTGCCTCAAAGGGCAGTGTTTCATTGTTTTCCATGGCTAATATTCCATCGTGTACATGGACCACTTCTTTTCATCCATTCTCCTGCTGATGGACATTTTGGTAGCTTCACTGTCTTGGCTATTGTGAATAAGGCTGCAGTGCAGCTTTGGCAGCCTGTGTCTTCACGACTCTGTTCTTCTCAGGTGACAGGGCCAGTGGTCCACCCGCTGGATTGAATGGTACCACAATTTTTACTTTTCCACCAGCTCCTTTCTATTCTCATTATTGTCGGTTACCCTTTCACATCTCACCAGCAAGTAGAGGGTAGAAAGTTCTCTAAAACGTCTGCAGCGTTTATTGTTTGTAGACCTTTTCCTGACGGTCAGTCGACTGGAGAGAGTTGAAACCTTTTTGTAGATTAGATTGCATGAGTCTAATACTTCCTGAGGTTGAGCTTTTATCCATTTTCCTTTTCTTTAAAGAGAGTGAGTCAAACTTACCTCCTCATACTATCTTCCTGAAAGATTTGCGTGTTTCGAATTTTTTTGTTCATTCCCGACCTCAGCACCATTTTTGAGTGCAGGTGTCCTTTACAGCCCCGAGTCCTTGTGAATGTTCAGTGACCATCAGCTGTGGGTTTAAAGCCGCTCTTGTGGGAAACGGCCGCAAGGCGGCAGCATTTCTCCTTTACCAAATCTGGTTACTAGGGCAACAGAGCCTTAATGGAAGTGGTGCAGTAGGTTGTAAATTAGAATGGAATGTGCCAGGAAAAAGCCCTTTATGTTTATGGCTCATTACTTCTTGTTCGTATTGGTAACTTAATTTTTATTTTTTATCACAGCAAATTTGATCACAATGTTTGGTGTGTTCTAGGTGTGCAAGATGTGGTTCTTTCATACATATACATATATCTATTCTTCTTCGGATCCTTTCCCCATGTAGGTTATGACACAATGTTGAGTGGTCTTCTCTTGGTATTCCGTAGGCCTTTGGTGATTATATATTTCCCATGTGTTTGTATATCTCTGTTAACCCCAAAGTCGTAATGTATCTAATCCTCACACCTTTCCGTTTGGTGAACCATAAGTTTGTTGAATGAATCTGTGATTGCCTTTCTCTCTGGAAATATCTTCATTGGTATCGAATTTTAGGTAACACCTATAAGTGATATGATAGGACATGTGTCTTTCTCTTCCTCATTTACCACAAGTTGCGTGATTACTTCTAGACTCATCTATGGTGCTGCAAATGGCATTGTTTCATTTTTGCGCTAGCTACTATTCCATCTCGACATGTAGCAGTTTTTCTTTGTCCACCCATCTGTTGGTGGACTTTTTGGTTACTTCCATATCTTGGCTATTGTAATACTGTGCAGTGCACATTTGCCTGCCTGTGTCTTTCCAATTCTGTCTTCTTAGGTTATAGGTCCAGGAATGGGCCTGCTGGATCATATGGGAGCTCAATGTTTACCTTTTAAAGGCCCCTCCGTTCTGTTCTCATTAGTGGCTCTTTCCAGGTTACGTCCCTCTTAAAGTTGAGGGTATGCATTTCTCCACAACACCTTCAGGATTGACTGTTTATAGAGTTCTTGCTGATGGTGATTCTGACTGGTGTGAGCTGATACCTCTTTGTGGTTTGAATTTGCACGTGTGTCATATTCCGTTGAAATTGACCTTTAAGCCATGTCCTTTTTAGTTTTCAAACTGTGATTACAGCTTAGTTCTTCAAAGTGTTTTCTTCAAGTATGTGTCACATTTTTGAAAATTTTGGCCATTACTTCCCTCAAGACATTTGGAGGGCACGTTTCACTTACAGCCCTGCAGTACTTGTTCATATCAAGTGACCATTAGCCCAGGCTTTACAGCTGCTTTTGCAGGTAACGGCCAGAGGGCGGCATCCTTTCTACGTTCCCCACTCGGGTAACTAGGGAAACAGACCTCCCGGCCAGCGGTGTTCCTCGCTTATAAATTAGAGTGGAATGTGCCCGGGTAAACCCACAGAAGCTGCTATCTCCTTACTTTTGTCTGTTTTTTAAATTTAATTTATAGTTTTTATTGGAGTAATATTCCATTGTGTACATGGACCACTTCTTCTTGGTGCATTCCTCTGATGATGGACATTTTCATTGCTTCCGAGTGTTGGCTATGGTAAATATTGCTGGAGTGCAGGATTGCCAGCCTGTGACTTTTTGATTCTCATTTTCTCAGGAGATGGGCCCAGCAGTGGGTGTGACTGATGGACTGGTAGCTCAGTGTTTCCCTTTTCAAAGCACCTGCATTGTGTTTTCATTAGTGGCTCCTACCACGTCCCCCTTAGAGGCGAGGGTACACATTTCTCCCCAATCCCTTCAGCATTTATTGTTTGCAGCGTCTTTGCTAATGACCATTCTGACTGCTGTGAGCTGATAGGTTTTTCTAATTGGGGCTTGCATGTCTTTAAAAATTCCTAAAATTCAAGATTTTTCCACGCCTTTTCCTTTCTGTCAAAAAAAAAAAAACAGAAAAAAGTATGAGTACAATATACGTCTTGAATTTGTCTTCTTGGAAGGTTGCCCTGTTGTGAATTTATTGGTCGATTTTCGACCCCAGGCCTTTTTTGGAGGGCAGGTGTCATTTACAGAACTGCAAATTTGGTGAATATATAGGGACCTTTAGCAATGGGTTTAAAGCTGCTGTTAAGGGTAACGGCCACTAGGAGACAGCATTTCTCCATTGTCATATCTGGGTCCTAGGGCAGCAGAGTCTTTCTGGAAGTCGTGTTCCTAGGTTGTAAATTAGAATGGAATGTGCTAGGAGAAACCCCCATTAGTGTAAGTCTCATTCCTTCTTGTTTTTTTTTTAAATTTTTTAATCGGGGTATAGATTAGACAATTATTTATCCTAGGTTTACAATATCTGGTTCATTTGTACATGATATATGTCTAAGCATGTACAGATCCTCTTCCCATGTAAAATATTACAGAGCGTTCCATAGACCTCCCTTGCTATCTGGTCGGTCTTTTTGGTATATGTATATAATATGAATTTGTATCTGTATAGTAACACTGATGTTCGTTGATCCATTCCCCCCACCTTTCCTTTTAGATGAGCATAGTTTGTTTTCTAAGTCTGTGAGTGTCTTTGTCTGTGGAAATATGTTCATTTGTGTCAGTTATTAGATAACGCCTCTAAGTGATATCAGAGGATATAGGTCTTTTGCTTTCCGACTTACCTCATGTTTTGTGATTATCTCCAGGCTCATCTGTGGTGCCTCAAAGGGCAGTGTTTCATTGTTTTCCATGGCTAATATTCCATCGTGTACATGGACCACTTCTTTTCATCCATTCTCCTGCTGATGGACATTTTGGTAGCTTCACTGTCTTGGCTATTGTGAATAAGGCTGCAGTGCAGCTTTGGCAGCCTGTGTCTTCACGACTCTGTTCTTCTCAGGTGACAGGGCCAGTGGTCCACCCGCTGGATTGAATGGTACCACAATTTTTACTTTTCCACCAGCTCCTTTCTATTCTCATTATTGTCGGTTACCCTTTCACATCTCACCAGCAAGTAGAGGGTAGAAAGTTCTCTAAAACGTCTGCAGCGTTTATTGTTTGTAGACCTTTTCCTGACGGTCAGTCGACTGGAGAGAGTTGAAACCTTTTTGTAGATTAGATTGCATGAGTCTAATACTTCCTGAGGTTGAGCTTTTATCCATTTTCCTTTTCTTTAAAGAGAGTGAGTCAAACTTACCTCCTCATACTATCTTCCTGAAAGATTTGCGTGTTTCGAATTTTTTTGTTCATTCCCGACCTCAGCACCATTTTTGAGTGCAGGTGTCCTTTACAGCCCCGAGTCCTTGTGAATGTTCAGTGACCATCAGCTGTGGGTTTAAAGCCGCTCTTGTGGGAAACGGCCGCAAGGCGGCAGCATTTCTCCTTTACCAAATCTGGTTACTAGGGCAACAGAGCCTTAATGGAAGTGGTGCAGTAGGTTGTAAATTAGAATGGAATGTGCCAGGAAAAAGCCCTTTATGTTTATGGCTCATTACTTCTTGTTCGTATTGGTAACTTAATTTTTATTTTTTATCACAGCAAATTTGATCACAATGTTTGGTGTGTTCTAGGTGTGCAAGATGTGGTTCTTTCATACATATACATATATCTATTCTTCTTCGGATCCTTTCCCCATGTAGGTTATGACACAATGTTGAGTGGTCTTCTCTTGGTATTCCGTAGGCCTTTGGTGATTATATATTTGCCATGTGTTTGTATATCTCTGTTAACCCCAAAGTCGTAATGTATCTAATCCTCACACCTTTCCGTTTGGTGAACCATAAGTTTGTTGAATGAATCTGTGATTGCCTTTCTCTCTGGAAATATCTTCATTGGTATCGAATTTTAGGTAACACCTATAAGTGATATGATAGGACATGTGTCTTTCTCTTCCTCATTTACCACAAGTTGCGTGATTACTTCTAGACTCATCTATGGTGCTGCAAATGGCATTGTTTCATTTTTGTGCTAGCTACTATTCCATCTCGACATGTAGCAGTTTTTCTTTGTCCACCCATCTGTTGGTGGACTTTTTGGTTACTTCCATATCTTGGCTATTGTAATACTGTGCAGTGCACATTTGCCTGCCTGTGTCTTTCCAATTCTGTCTTCTTAGGTTATAGGTCCAGGAATGGGCCTGCTGGATCATATGGGAGCTCAATGTTTACCTTTTAAAGGCCCCTCCGTTCTGTTCTCATTAGTGGCTCTTTCCAGGTTACGTCCCTCTTAAAGTTGAGGGTATGCATTTCTCCACAACACCTTCAGGATTGACTGTTTATAGAGTTCTTGCTGATGGTGATTCTGACTGGTGTGAGCTGATACCTCTTTGTGGTTTGAATTTGCACGTGTGTCATATTCCGTTGAAATTGACCTTTAAGCCATGTCCTTTTTAGTTTTCAAACTGTGATTACAGCTTAGTTCTTCAAAGTGTTTTCTTCAAGTATGTGTCACATTTTTGAAAATTTTGGCCATTACTTCCCTCAAGACATTTGGAGGGCACGTTTCACTTACAGCCCTGCAGTACTTGTTCATATCAAGTGACCATTAGCCCAGGCTTTACAGCTGCTTTTGCAGGTAACGGCCAGAGGGCGGCATCCTTTCTACGTTCCCCACTCGGGTAACTAGGGAAACAGACCTCCCGGCCAGCGGTGTTCCTCGCTTATAAATTAGAGTGGAATGTGCCCGGGTAAACCCACAGAAGCTGCTATCTCCTTACTTTTGTCTGTTTTTTAAATTTAATTTATAGTTTTTATTGGAGTAATATTCCATTGTGTACATGGACCACTTCTTCTTGGTGCATTCCTCTGATGATGGACATTTTCATTGCTTCCGAGTGTTGGCTATGGTAAATATTGCTGGAGTGCAGGATTGCCAGCCTGTGACTTTTTGATTCTCATTTTCTCAGGAGATGGGCCCAGCAGTGGGTGTGACTGATGGACTGGTAGCTCAGTGTTTCCCTTTTCAAAGCACCTGCATTGTGTTTTCATTAGTGGCTCCTACCACGTCCCCCTTAGAGGCGAGGGTACGCATTTCTCCCCAATCCCTTCAGCATTTATTGTTTGCAGCGTCTTTGCTAATGACCATTCTGACTGCTGTGAGCTGATAGGTTTTTCTAATTGGGGCTTGCATGTCTTTAAAAATTCCTAAAATTCAAGATTTTTCCACGCCTTTTCCTTTCTGTCAAAAAAAAAAAAACAGAAAAAAGTATGAGTACAATATACGTCTTGAATTTGTCTTCTTGGAAGGTTGCCCTGTTGTGAATTTATTGGTCGATTTTCGACCCCAGGCCTTTTTTGGAGGGCAGGTGTCATTTACAGAACTGCAAATTTGGTGAATATATAGGGACCTTTAGCAATGGGTTTAAAGCTGCTGTTAAGGGTAACGGCCACTAGGAGACAGCATTTCTCCGTTGTCATATCTGGGTCCTAGGGCAGCAGAGTCTTTCTGGAAGTCGTGTTCCTAGGTTGTAAATTAGAATGGAATGTGCTAGGAGAAACCCCCATTAGTGTAAGTCTCATTCCTTCTTGTTTTTTTTTTTAATTTTTTAATCGGGGTATAGATTAGACAATTATTTATCCTAGGTTTACAATATCTGGTTCATTTGTACATGATATATGTCTAAGCATGTACAGATCCTCTTCCCATGTAAAATATTACAGAGCGTTCCATAGACCTCCCTTGCTATCTGGTCGGTCTTTTTGGTATATGTATATAATATGAATTTGTATCTGTATAGTAACACTGATGTTCGTTGATCCATTCCCCCCACCTTTCCTTTTAGATGAGCATAGTTTGTTTTCTAAGTCTGTGAGTGTCTTTGTCTGTGGAAATATGTTCATTTGTGTCAGTTATTAGATAACGCCTCTAAGTGATATCAGAGGATATAGGTCTTTTGCTTTCCGACTTACCTCATGTTTTGTGATTATCTCCAGGCTCATCTGTGGTGCCTCAAAGGGCAGTGTTTCATTGTTTTCCATGGCTAATATTCCATCGTGTACATGGACCACTTCTTTTCATCCATTCTCCTGCTGATGGACATTTTGGTAGCTTCACTGTCTTGGCTATTGTGAATAAGGCTGCAGTGCAGCTTTGGCAGCCTGTGTCTTCACGACTCTGTTCTTCTCAGGTGACAGGGCCAGTGGTCCACCCGCTGGATTGAATGGTACCACAATTTTTACTTTTCCACCAGCTCCTTTCTATTCTCATTATTGTCGGTTACCCTTTCACATCTCACCAGCAAGTAGAGGGTAGAAAGTTCTCTAAAACGTCTGCAGCGTTTATTGTTTGTAGACCTTTTCCTGACGGTCAGTCGACTGGAGAGAGTTGAAACCTTTTTGTAGATTAGATTGCATGAGTCTAATACTTCCTGAGGTTGAGCTTTTATCCATTTTCCTTTTCTTTAAAGAGAGTGAGTCAAACTTACCTCCTCATACTATCTTCCTGAAAGATTTGCGTGTTTCGAATTTTTTTGTTCATTCCCGACCTCAGCACCATTTTTGAGTGCAGGTGTCCTTTACAGCCCCGAGTCCTTGTGAATGTTCAGTGACCATCAGCTGTGGGTTTAAAGCCGCTCTTGTGGGAAACGGCCGCAAGGCGGCAGCATTTCTCCTTTACCAAATCTGGTTACTAGGGCAACAGAGCCTTAATGGAAGTGGTGCAGTAGGTTGTAAATTAGAATGGAATGTGCCAGGAAAAAGCCCTTTATGTTTATGGCTCATTACTTCTTGTTCGTATTGGTAACTTAATTTTTATTTTTTATCACAGCAAATTTGATCACAATGTTTGGTGTGTTCTAGGTGTGCAAGATGTGGTTCTTTCATACATATACATATATCTATTCTTCTTCGGATCCTTTCCCCATGTAGGTTATGACACAATGTTGAGTGGTCTTCTCTTGGTATTCCGTAGGCCTTTGGTGATTATATATTTGCCATGTGTTTGTATATCTCTGTTAACCCCAAAGTCGTAATGTATCTAATCCTCACACCTTTCCGTTTGGTGAACCATAAGTTTGTTGAATGAATCTGTGATTGCCTTTCTCTCTGGAAATATCTTCATTGGTATCGAATTTTAGGTAACACCTATAAGTGATATGATAGGACATGTGTCTTTCTCTTCCTCATTTACCACAAGTTGCGTGATTACTTCTAGACTCATCTATGGTGCTGCAAATGGCATTGTTTCATTTTTGCGCTAGCTACTATTCCATCTCGACATGTAGCAGTTTTTCTTTGTCCACCCATCTGTTGGTGGACTTTTTGGTTACTTCCATATCTTGGCTATTGTAATACTGTGCAGTGCACATTTGCCTGCCTGTGTCTTTCCAATTCTGTCTTCTTAGGTTATAGGTCCAGGAATGGGCCTGCTGGATCATATGGGAGCTCAATGTTTACCTTTTAAAGGCCCCTCCGTTCTGTTCTCATTAGTGGCTCTTTCCAGGTTACGTCCCTCTTAAAGTTGAGGGTATGCATTTCTCCACAACACCTTCAGGATTGACTGTTTATAGAGTTCTTGCTGATGGTGATTCTGACTGGTGTGAGCTGATACCTCTTTGTGGTTTGAATTTGCACGTGTGTCATATTCCGTTGAAATTGACCTTTAAGCCATGTCCTTTTTAGTTTTCAAACTGTGATTACAGCTTAGTTCTTCAAAGTGTTTTCTTCAAGTATGTGTCACATTTTTGAAAATTTTGGCCATTACTTCCCTCAAGACATTTGGAGGGCACGTTTCACTTACAGCCCTGCAGTACTTGTTCATATCAAGTGACCATTAGCCCAGGCTTTACAGCTGCTTTTGCAGGTAACGGCCAGAGGGCGGCATCCTTTCTACGTTCCCCACTCGGGTAACTAGGGAAACAGACCTCCCGGCCAGCGGTGTTCCTCGCTTATAAATTAGAGTGGAGTGTGCCCGGGTAAACCCACAGAAGCTGCTATCTCCTTACTTTTGTCTGTTTTTTAAATTTAATTTATAGTTTTTATTGGAGTAATATTCCATTGTGTACATGGACCACTTCTTCTTGGTGCATTCCTCTGATGATGGACATTTTCATTGCTTCCGAGTGTTGGCTATGGTAAATATTGCTGGAGTGCAGGATTGCCAGCCTGTGACTTTTTGATTCTCATTTTCTCAGGAGATGGGCCCAGCAGTGGGTGTGACTGATGGACTGGTAGCTCAGTGTTTCCCTTTTCAAAGCACCTGCATTGTGTTTTCATTAGTGGCTCCTACCACGTCCCCCTTAGAGGCGAGGGTACGCATTTCTCCCCAATCCCTTCAGCATTTATTGTTTGCAGCGTCTTTGCTAATGACCATTCTGACTGCTGTGAGCTGATAGGTTTTTCTAATTGGGGCTTGCATGTCTTTAAAAATTCCTAAAATTCAAGATTTTTCCACGCCTTTTCCTTTCTGTCAAAAAAAAAAACAGAAAAAAGTATGAGTACAATATACGTCTTGAATTTGTCTTCTTGGAAGGTTGCCCTGTTGTGAATTTATTGGTCGATTTTCGACCCCAGGCCTTTTTTGGAGGGCAGGTGTCATTTACAGAACTGCAAATTTGGTGAATATATAGGGACCTTTAGCAATGGGTTTAAAGCTGCTGTTAAGGGTAACGGCCACTAGGAGACAGCATTTCTCCGTTGTCATATCTGGGTCCTAGGGCAGCAGAGTCTTTCTGGAAGTCGTGTTCCTAGGTTGTAAATTAGAATGGAATGTGCTAGGAGAAACCCCCATTAGTGTAAGTCTCATTCCTTCTTGTTTTTTTTTTAAATTTTTTAATCGGGGTATAGATTAGACAATTATTTATCCTAGGTTTACAATATCTGGTTCATTTGTACATGATATATGTCTAAGCATGTACAGATCCTCTTCCCATGTAAAATATTACAGAGCGTTCCATAGACCTCCCTTGCTATCTGGTCGGTCTTTTTGGTATATGTATATAATATGAATTTGTATCTGTATAGTAACACTGATGTTCGTTGATCCATTCCCCCCACCTTTCCTTTTAGATGAGCATAGTTTGTTTTCTAAGTCTGTGAGTGTCTTTGTCTGTGGAAATATGTTCATTTGTGTCAGTTATTAGATAACGCCTCTAAGTGATATCAGAGGATATAGGTCTTTTGCTTTCCGACTTACCTCATGTTTTGTGATTATCTCCAGGCTCATCTGTGGTGCCTCAAAGGGCAGTGTTTCATTGTTTTCCATGGCTAATATTCCATCGTGTACATGGACCACTTCTTTTCATCCATTCTCCTGCTGATGGACATTTTGGTAGCTTCACTGTCTTGGCTATTGTGAATAAGGCTGCAGTGCAGCTTTGGCAGCCTGTGTCTTCACGACTCTGTTCTTCTCAGGTGACAGGGCCAGTGGTCCACCCGCTGGATTGAATGGTACCACAATTTTTACTTTTCCACCAGCTCCTTTCTATTCTCATTATTGTCGGTTACCCTTTCACATCTCACCAGCAAGTAGAGGGTAGAAAGTTCTCTAAAACGTCTGCAGCGTTTATTGTTTGTAGACCTTTTCCTGACGGTCAGTCGACTGGAGAGAGTTGAAACCTTTTTGTAGATTAGATTGCATGAGTCTAATACTTCCTGAGGTTGAGCTTTTATCCATTTTCCTTTTCTTTAAAGAGAGTGAGTCAAACTTACCTCCTCATACTATCTTCCTGAAAGATTTGCGTGTTTCGAATTTTTTTGTTCATTCCCGACCTCAGCACCATTTTTGAGTGCAGGTGTCCTTTACAGCCCCGAGTCCTTGTGAATGTTCAGTGACCATCAGCTGTGGGTTTAAAGCCGCTCTTGTGGGAAACGGCCGCAAGGCGGCAGCATTTCTCCTTTACCAAATCTGGTTACTAGGGCAACAGAGCCTTAATGGAAGTGGTGCAGTAGGTTGTAAATTAGAATGGAATGTGCCAGGAAAAAGCCCTTTATGTTTATGGCTCATTACTTCTTGTTCGTATTGGTAACTTAATTTTTATTTTTTATCACAGCAAATTTGATCACAATGTTTGGTGTGTTCTAGGTGTGCAAGATGTGGTTCTTTCATACATATACATATATCTATTCTTCTTCGGATCCTTTCCCCATGTAGGTTATGACACAATGTTGAGTGGTCTTCTCTTGGTATTCCGTAGGCCTTTGGTGATTATATATTTGCCATGTGTTTGTATATCTCTGTTAACCCCAAAGTCGTAATGTATCTAATCCTCACACCTTTCCGTTTGGTGAACCATAAGTTTGTTGAATGAATCTGTGATTGCCTTTCTCTCTGGAAATATCTTCATTGGTATCGAATTTTAGGTAACACCTATAAGTGATATGATAGGACATGTGTCTTTCTCTTCCTCATTTACCACAAGTTGCGTGATTACTTCTAGACTCATCTATGGTGCTGCAAATGGCATTGTTTCATTTTTGCGCTAGCTACTATTCCATCTCGACATGTAGCAGTTTTTCTTTGTCCACCCATCTGTTGGTGGACTTTTTGGTTACTTCCATATCTTGGCTATTGTAATACTGTGCAGTGCACATTTGCCTGCCTGTGTCTTTCCAATTCTGTCTTCTTAGGTTATAGGTCCAGGAATGGGCCTGCTGGATCATATGGGAGCTCAATGTTTACCTTTTAAAGGCCCCTCCGTTCTGTTCTCATTAGTGGCTCTTTCCAGGTTACGTCCCTCTTAAAGTTGAGGGTATGCATTTCTCCACAACACCTTCAGGATTGACTGTTTATAGAGTTCTTGCTGATGGTGATTCTGACTGGTGTGAGCTGATACCTCTTTGTGGTTTGAATTTGCACGTGTGTCATATTCCGTTGAAATTGACCTTTAAGCCATGTCCTTTTTAGTTTTCAAACTGTGATTACAGCTTAGTTCTTCAAAGTGTTTTCTTCAAGTATGTGTCACATTTTTGAAAATTTTGGCCATTACTTCCCTCAAGACATTTGGAGGGCACGTTTCACTTACAGCCCTGCAGTACTTGTTCATATCAAGTGACCATTAGCCCAGGCTTTACAGCTGCTTTTGCAGGTAACGGCCAGAGGGCGGCATCCTTTCTACGTTCCCCACTCGGGTAACTAGGGAAACAGACCTCCCGGCCAGCGGTGTTCCTCGCTTATAAATTAGAGTGGAGTGTGCCCGGGTAAACCCACAGAAGCTGCTATCTCCTTACTTTTGTCTGTTTTTTAAATTTAATTTATAGTTTTTATTGGAGTAATATTCCATTGTGTACATGGACCACTTCTTCTTGGTGCATTCCTCTGATGATGGACATTTTCATTGCTTCCGAGTGTTGGCTATGGTAAATATTGCTGGAGTGCAGGATTGCCAGCCTGTGACTTTTTGATTCTCATTTTCTCAGGAGATGGGCCCAGCAGTGGGTGTGACTGATGGACTGGTAGCTCAGTGTTTCCCTTTTCAAAGCACCTGCATTGTGTTTTCATTAGTGGCTCCTACCACGTCCCCCTTAGAGGCGAGGGTACGCATTTCTCCCCAATCCCTTCAGCATTTATTGTTTGCAGCGTCTTTGCTAATGACCATTCTGACTGCTGTGAGCTGATAGGTTTTTCTAATTGGGGCTTGCATGTCTTTAAAAATTCCTAAAATTCAAGATTTTTCCACGCCTTTTCCTTTCTGTCAAAAAAAAAAAACAGAAAAAAGTATGAGTACAATATACGTCTTGAATTTGTCTTCTTGGAAGGTTGCCCTGTTGTGAATTTATTGGTCGATTTTCGACCCCAGGCCTTTTTTGGAGGGCAGGTGTCATTTACAGAACTGCAAATTTGGTGAATATATAGGGACCTTTAGCAATGGGTTTAAAGCTGCTGTTAAGGGTAACGGCCACTAGGAGACAGCATTTCTCCATTGTCATATCTGGGTCCTAGGGCAGCAGAGTCTTTCTGGAAGTCGTGTTCCTAGGTTGTAAATTAGAATGGAATGTGCTAGGAGAAACCCCCATTAGTGTAAGTCTCATTCCTTCTTGTTTTTTTTTTAAATTTTTTAATCGGGGTATAGATTAGACAATTATTTATCCTAGGTTTACAATATCTGGTTCATTTGTACATGATATATGTCTAAGCATGTACAGATCCTCTTCCCATGTAAAATATTACAGAGCGTTCCATAGACCTCCCTTGCTATCTGGTCGGTCTTTTTGGTATATGTATATAATATGAATTTGTATCTGTATAGTAACACTGATGTTCGTTGATCCATTCCCCCCACCTTTCCTTTTAGATGAGCATAGTTTGTTTTCTAAGTCTGTGAGTGTCTTTGTCTGTGGAAATATGTTCATTTGTGTCAGTTATTAGATAACGCCTCTAAGTGATATCAGAGGATATAGGTCTTTTGCTTTCCGACTTACCTCATGTTTTGTGATTATCTCCAGGCTCATCTGTGGTGCCTCAAAGGGCAGTGTTTCACTGTTTTCCATGGCTAATATTCCATCGTGTACATGGACCACTTCTTTTCATCCATTCTCCTGCTGATGGACATTTTGGTAGCTTCACTGTCTTGGCTATTGTGAATAAGGCTGCAGTGCAGCTTTGGCAGCCTGTGTCTTCACGACTCTGTTCTTCTCAGGTGACAGGGCCAGTGGTCCACCCGCTGGATTGAATGGTACCACAATTTTTACTTTTCCACCAGCTCCTTTCTATTCTCATTATTGTCGGTTACCCTTTCACATCTCACCAGCAAGTAGAGGGTAGAAAGTTCTCTAAAACGTCTGCAGCGTTTATTGTTTGTAGACCTTTTCCTGACGGTCAGTCGACTGGAGAGAGTTGAAACCTTTTTGTAGATTAGATTGCATGAGTCTAATACTTCCTGAGGTTGAGCTTTTATCCATTTTCCTTTTCTTTAAAGAGAGTGAGTCAAACTTACCTCCTCATACTATCTTCCTGAAAGATTTGCGTGTTTCGAATTTTTTTGTTCATTCCCGACCTCAGCACCATTTTTGAGTGCAGGTGTCCTTTACAGCCCCGAGTCCTTGTGAATGTTCAGTGACCATCAGCTGTGGGTTTAAAGCCGCTCTTGTGGGAAACGGCCGCAAGGCGGCAGCATTTCTCCTTTACCAAATCTGGTTACTAGGGCAACAGAGCCTTAATGGAAGTGGTGCAGTAGGTTGTAAATTAGAATGGAATGTGCCAGGAAAAAGCCCTTTATGTTTATGGCTCATTACTTCTTGTTCGTATTGGTAACTTAATTTTTATTTTTTATCACAGCAAATTTGATCACAATGTTTGGTGTGTTCTAGGTGTGCAAGATGTGGTTCTTTCATACATATACATATATCTATTCTTCTTCGGATCCTTTCCCCATGTAGGTTATGACACAATGTTGAGTGGTCTTCTCTTGGTATTCCGTAGGCCTTTGGTGATTATATATTTGCCATGTGTTTGTATATCTCTGTTAACCCCAAAGTCGTAATGTATCTAATCCTCACACCTTTCCGTTTGGTGAACCATAAGTTTGTTGAATGAATCTGTGATTGCCTTTCTCTCTGGAAATATCTTCATTGGTATCGAATTTTAGGTAACACCTATAAGTGATATGATAGGACATGTGTCTTTCTCTTCCTCATTTACCACAAGTTGCGTGATTACTTCTAGACTCATCTATGGTGCTGCAAATGGCATTGTTTCATTTTTGCGCTAGCTACTATTCCATCTCGACATGTAGCAGTTTTTCTTTGTCCACCCATCTGTTGGTGGACTTTTTGGTTACTTCCATATCTTGGCTATTGTAATACTGTGCAGTGCACATTTGCCTGCCTGTGTCTTTCCAATTCTGTCTTCTTAGGTTATAGGTCCAGGAATGGGCCTGCTGGATCATATGGGAGCTCAATGTTTACCTTTTAAAGGCCCCTCCGTTCTGTTCTCATTAGTGGCTCTTTCCAGGTTACGTCCCTCTTAAAGTTGAGGGTATGCATTTCTCCACAACACCTTCAGGATTGACTGTTTATAGAGTTCTTGCTGATGGTGATTCTGACTGGTGTGAGCTGATACCTCTTTGTGGTTTGAATTTGCACGTGTGTCATATTCCGTTGAAATTGACCTTTAAGCCATGTCCTTTTTAGTTTTCAAACTGTGATTACAGCTTAGTTCTTCAAAGTGTTTTCTTCAAGTATGTGTCACATTTTTGAAAATTTTGGCCATTACTTCCCTCAAGACATTTGGAGGGCACGTTTCACTTACAGCCCTGCAGTACTTGTTCATATCAAGTGACCATTAGCCCAGGCTTTACAGCTGCTTTTGCAGGTAACGGCCAGAGGGCGGCATCCTTTCTACGTTCCCCACTCGGGTAACTAGGGAAACAGACCTCCCGGCCAGCGGTGTTCCTCGCTTATAAATTAGAGTGGAGTGTGCCCGGGTAAACCCACAGAAGCTGCTATCTCCTTACTTTTGTCTGTTTTTTAAATTTAATTTATAGTTTTTATTGGAGTAATATTCCATTGTGTACATGGACCACTTCTTCTTGGTGCATTCCTCTGATGATGGACATTTTCATTGCTTCCGAGTGTTGGCTATGGTAAATATTGCTGGAGTGCAGGATTGCCAGCCTGTGACTTTTTGATTCTCATTTTCTCAGGAGATGGGCCCAGCAGTGGGTGTGACTGATGGACTGGTAGCTCAGTGTTTCCCTTTTCAAAGCACCTGCATTGTGTTTTCATTAGTGGCTCCTACCACGTCCCCCTTAGAGGCGAGGGTACGCATTTCTCCCCAATCCCTTCAGCATTTATTGTTTGCAGCGTCTTTGCTAATGACCATTCTGACTGCTGTGAGCTGATAGGTTTTTCTAATTGGGGCTTGCATGTCTTTAAAAATTCCTAAAATTCAAGATTTTTCCACGCCTTTTCCTTTCTGTCAAAAAAAAAAAACAGAAAAAAGTATGAGTACAATATACGTCTTGAATTTGTCTTCTTGGAAGGTTGCCCTGTTGTGAATTTATTGGTCGATTTTCGACCCCAGGCCTTTTTTGGAGGGCAGGTGTCATTTACAGAACTGCAAATTTGGTGAATATATCGGGACCTTTAGCAATGGGTTTAAAGCTGCTGTTAAGGGTAACGGCCACTAGGAGACAGCATTTCTCCGTTGTCATATCTGGGTCCTAGGGCAGCAGAGTCTTTCTGGAAGTCGTGTTCCTAGGTTGTAAATTAGAATGGAATGTGCTAGGAGAAACCCCCATTAGTGTAAGTCTCATTCCTTCTTGTTTTTTTTTTAAATTTTTTAATCGGGGTATAGATTAGACAATTATTTATCCTAGGTTTACAATATCTGGTTCATTTGTACATGATATATGTCTAAGCATGTACAGATCCTCTTCCCATGTAAAATATTACAGAGCGTTCCATAGACCTCCCTTGCTATCTGGTCGGTCTTTTTGGTATATGTATATAATATGAATTTGTATCTGTATAGTAACACTGATGTTCGTTGATCCATTCCCCCCACCTTTCCTTTTAGATGAGCATAGTTTGTTTTCTAAGTCTGTGAGTGTCTTTGTCTGTGGAAATATGTTCATTTGTGTCAGTTATTAGATAACGCCTCTAAGTGATATCAGAGGATATAGGTCTTTTGCTTTCCGACTTACCTCATGTTTTGTGATTATCTCCAGGCTCATCTGTGGTGCCTCAAAGGGCAGTGTTTCACTGTTTTCCATGGCTAATATTCCATCGTGTACATGGACCACTTCTTTTCATCCATTCTCCTGCTGATGGACATTTTGGTAGCTTCACTGTCTTGGCTATTGTGAATAAGGCTGCAGTGCAGCTTTGGCAGCCTGTGTCTTCACGACTCTGTTCTTCTCAGGTGACAGGGCCAGTGGTCCACCCGCTGGATTGAATGGTACCACAATTTTTACTTTTCCACCAGCTCCTTTCTATTCTCATTATTGTCGGTTACCCTTTCACATCTCACCAGCAAGTAGAGGGTAGAAAGTTCTCTAAAACGTCTGCAGCGTTTATTGTTTGTAGACCTTTTCCTGACGGTCAGTCGACTGGAGAGAGTTGAAACCTTTTTGTAGATTAGATTGCATGAGTCTAATACTTCCTGAGGTTGAGCTTTTATCCATTTTCCTTTTCTTTAAAGAGAGTGAGTCAAACTTACCTCCTCATACTATCTTCCTGAAAGATTTGCGTGTTTCGAATTTTTTTGTTCATTCCCGACCTCAGCACCATTTTTGAGTGCAGGTGTCCTTTACAGCCCCGAGTCCTTGTGAATGTTCAGTGACCATCAGCTGTGGGTTTAAAGCCGCTCTTGTGGGAAACGGCCGCAAGGCGGCAGCATTTCTCCTTTACCAAATCTGGTTACTAGGGCAACAGAGCCTTAATGGAAGTGGTGCAGTAGGTTGTAAATTAGAATGGAATGTGCCAGGAAAAAGCCCTTTATGTTTATGGCTCATTACTTCTTGTTCGTATTGGTAACTTAATTTTTATTTTTTATCACAGCAAATTTGATCACAATGTTTGGTGTGTTCTAGGTGTGCAAGATGTGGTTCTTTCATACATATACATATATCTATTCTTCTTCGGATCCTTTCCCCATGTAGGTTATGACACAATGTTGAGTGGTCTTCTCTTGGTATTCCGTAGGCCTTTGGTGATTATATATTTGCCATGTGTTTGTATATCTCTGTTAACCCCAAAGTCGTAATGTATCTAATCCTCACACCTTTCCGTTTGGTGAACCATAAGTTTGTTGAATGAATCTGTGATTGCCTTTCTCTCTGGAAATATCTTCATTGGTATCGAATTTTAGGTAACACCTATAAGTGATATGATAGGACATGTGTCTTTCTCTTCCTCATTTACCACAAGTTGCGTGATTACTTCTAGACTCATCTATGGTGCTGCAAATGGCATTGTTTCATTTTTGCGCTAGCTACTATTCCATCTCGACATGTAGCAGTTTTTCTTTGTCCACCCATCTGTTGGTGGACTTTTTGGTTACTTCCATATCTTGGCTATTGTAATACTGTGCAGTGCACATTTGCCTGCCTGTGTCTTTCCAATTCTGTCTTCTTAGGTTATAGGTCCAGGAATGGGCCTGCTGGATCATATGGGAGCTCAATGTTTACCTTTTAAAGGCCCCTCCGTTCTGTTCTCATTAGTGGCTCTTTCCAGGTTACGTCCCTCTTAAAGTTGAGGGTATGCATTTCTCCACAACACCTTCAGGATTGACTGTTTATAGAGTTCTTGCTGATGGTGATTCTGACTGGTGTGAGCTGATACCTCTTTGTGGTTTGAATTTGCACGTGTGTCATATTCCGTTGAAATTGACCTTTAAGCCATGTCCTTTTTAGTTTTCAAACTGTGATTACAGCTTAGTTCTTCAAAGTGTTTTCTTCAAGTATGTGTCACATTTTTGAAAATTTTGGCCATTACTTCCCTCAAGACATTTGGAGGGCACGTTTCACTTACAGCCCTGCAGTACTTGTTCATATCAAGTGACCATTAGCCCAGGCTTTACAGCTGCTTTTGCAGGTAACGGCCAGAGGGCGGCATCCTTTCTACGTTCCCCACTCGGGTAACTAGGGAAACAGACCTCCCGGCCAGCGGTGTTCCTCGCTTATAAATTAGAGTGGAGTGTGCCCGGGTAAACCCACAGAAGCTGCTATCTCCTTACTTTTGTCTGTTTTTTAAATTTAATTTATAGTTTTTATTGGAGTAATATTCCATTGTGTACATGGACCACTTCTTCTTGGTGCATTCCTCTGATGATGGACATTTTCATTGCTTCCGAGTGTTGGCTATGGTAAATATTGCTGGAGTGCAGGATTGCCAGCCTGTGACTTTTTGATTCTCATTTTCTCAGGAGATGGGCCCAGCAGTGGGTGTGACTGATGGACTGGTAGCTCAGTGTTTCCCTTTTCAAAGCACCTGCATTGTGTTTTCATTAGTGGCTCCTACCACGTCCCCCTTAGAGGCGAGGGTACGCATTTCTCCCCAATCCCTTCAGCATTTATTGTTTGCAGCGTCTTTGCTAATGACCATTCTGACTGCTGTGAGCTGATAGGTTTTTCTAATTGGGGCTTGCATGTCTTTAAAAATTCCTAAAATTCAAGATTTTTCCACGCCTTTTCCTTTCTGTCAAAAAAAAAAAAACAGAAAAAAGTATGAGTACAATATACGTCTTGAATTTGTCTTCTTGGAAGGTTGCCCTGTTGTGAATTTATTGGTCGATTTTCGACCCCAGGCCTTTTTTGGAGGGCAGGTGTCATTTACAGAACTGCAAATTTGGTGAATATATCGGGACCTTTAGCAATGGGTTTAAAGCTGCTGTTAAGGGTAACGGCCACTAGGAGACAGCATTTCTCCGTTGTCATATCTGGGTCCTAGGGCAGCAGAGTCTTTCTGGAAGTCGTGTTCCTAGGTTGTAAATTAGAATGGAATGTGCTAGGAGAAACCCCCATTAGTGTAAGTCTCATTCCTTCTTGTTTTTTTTTTAAATTTTTTAATCGGGGTATAGATTAGACAATTATTTATCCTAGGTTTACAATATCTGGTTCATTTGTACATGATATATGTCTAAGCATGTACAGATCCTCTTCCCATGTAAAATATTACAGAGCGTTCCATAGACCTCCCTTGCTATCTGGTCGGTCTTTTTGGTATATGTATAAAATATGAATTTGTATCTGTATAGTAACACTGATGTTCGTTGATCCATTCCCCCCACCTTTCCTTCTAGATGAGCATAGTTTGTTTTCTAAGTCTGTGAGTGTCTTTGTCTGTGGAAATATGTTCATTTGTGTCAGTTATTAGATAACGCCTCTAAGTGATATCAGAGGATATAGGTCTTTTGCTTTCCGACTTACCTCATGTTTTGTGATTATCTCCAGGCTCATCTGTGGTGCCTCAAAGGGCAGTGTTTCATTGTTTTCCATGGCTAATATTCCATCGTGTACATGGACCACTTCTTTTCATCCATTCTCCTGCTGATGGACATTTTGGTAGCTTCACTGTCTTGGCTATTGTGAATAAGGCTGCAGTGCAGCTTTGGCAGCCTGTGTCTTCACGACTCTGTTCTTCTCAGGTGACAGGGCCAGTGGTCCACCCGCTGGATTGAATGGTACCACAATTTTTACTTTTCCACCAGCTCCTTTCTATTCTCATTATTGTCGGTTACCCTTTCACATCTCACCAGCAAGTAGAGGGTAGAAAGTTCTCTAAAACGTCTGCAGCGTTTATTGTTTGTAGACCTTTTCCTGACGGTCAGTCGACTGGAGAGAGTTGAAACCTTTTTGTAGATTAGATTGCATGAGTCTAATACTTCCTGAGGTTGAGCTTTTATCCATTTTCCTTTTCTTTAAAGAGAGTGAGTCAAACTTACCTCCTCATACTATCTTCCTGAAAGATTTGCGTGTTTCGAATTTTTTTGTTCATTCCCGACCTCAGCACCATTTTTGAGTGCAGGTGTCCTTTACAGCCCCGAGTCCTTGTGAATGTTCAGTGACCATCAGCTGTGGGTTTAAAGCCGCTCTTGTGGGAAACGGCCGCAAGGCGGCAGCATTTCTCCTTTACCAAATCTGGTTACTAGGGCAACAGAGCCTTAATGGAAGTGGTGCAGTAGGTTGTAAATTAGAATGGAATGTGCCAGGAAAAAGCCCTTTATGTTTATGGCTCATTACTTCTTGTTCGTATTGGTAACTTAATTTTTATTTTTTATCACAGCAAATTTGATCACAATGTTTGGTGTGTTCTAGGTGTGCAAGATGTGGTTCTTTCATACATATACATATATCTATTCTTCTTCGGATCCTTTCCCCATGTAGGTTATGACACAATGTTGAGTGGTCTTCTCTTGGTATTCCGTAGGCCTTTGGTGATTATATATTTGCCATGTGTTTGTATATCTCTGTTAACCCCAAAGTCGTAATGTATCTAATCCTCACACCTTTCCGTTTGGTGAACCATAAGTTTGTTGAATGAATCTGTGATTGCCTTTCTCTCTGGAAATATCTTCATTGGTATCGAATTTTAGGTAACACCTATAAGTGATATGATAGGACATGTGTCTTTCTCTTCCTCATTTACCACAAGTTGCGTGATTACTTCTAGACTCATCTATGGTGCTGCAAATGGCATTGTTTCATTTTTGCGCTAGCTACTATTCCATCTCGACATGTAGCAGTTTTTCTTTGTCCACCCATCTGTTGGTGGACTTTTTGGTTACTTCCATATCTTGGCTATTGTAATACTGTGCAGTGCACATTTGCCTGCCTGTGTCTTTCCAATTCTGTCTTCTTAGGTTATAGGTCCAGGAATGGGCCTGCTGGATCATATGGGAGCTCAATGTTTACCTTTTAAAGGCCCCTCCGTTCTGTTCTCATTAGTGGCTCTTTCCAGGTTACGTCCCTCTTAAAGTTGAGGGTATGCATTTCTCCACAACACCTTCAGGATTGACTGTTTATAGAGTTCTTGCTGATGGTGATTCTGACTGGTGTGAGCTGATACCTCTTTGTGGTTTGAATTTGCACGTGTGTCATATTCCGTTGAAATTGACCTTTAAGCCATGTCCTTTTTAGTTTTCAAACTGTGATTACAGCTTAGTTCTTCAAAGTGTTTTCTTCAAGTATGTGTCACATTTTTGAAAATTTTGGCCATTACTTCCCTCAAGACATTTGGAGGGCACGTTTCACTTACAGCCCTGCAGTACTTGTTCATATCAAGTGACCATTAGCCCAGGCTTTACAGCTGCTTTTGCAGGTAACGGCCAGAGGGCGGCATCCTTTCTACGTTCCCCACTCGGGTAACTAGGGAAACAGACCTCCCGGCCAGCGGTGTTCCTCGCTTATAAATTACAGTGGAGTGTGCCCGGGTAAACCCACAGAAGCTGCTATCTCCTTACTTTTGTCTGTTTTTTAAATTTAATTTATAGTTTTTATTGGAGTAATATTCCATTGTGTACATGGACCACTTCTTCTTGGTGCATTCCTCTGATGATGGACATTTTCATTGCTTCCGAGTGTTGGCTATGGTAAATATTGCTGGAGTGCAGGATTGCCAGCCTGTGACTTTTTGATTCTCATTTTCTCAGGAGATGGGCCCAGCAGTGGGTGTGACTGATGGACTGGTAGCTCAGTGTTTCCCTTTTCAAAGCACCTGCATTGTGTTTTCATTAGTGGCTCCTACCACGTCCCCCTTAGAGGCGAGGGTACGCATTTCTCCCCAATCCCTTCAGCATTTATTGTTTGCAGCGTCTTTGCTAATGACCATTCTGACTGCTGTGAGCTGATAGGTTTTTCTAATTGGGGCTTGCATGTCTTTAAAAATTCCTAAAATTCAAGATTTTTCCACGCCTTTTCCTTTCTGTCAAAAAAAAAAAAAACAGAAAAAAGTATGAGTACAATATACGTCTTGAATTTGTCTTCTTGGAAGGTTGCCCTGTTGTGAATTTATTGGTCGATTTTCGACCCCAGGCCTTTTTTGGAGGGCAGGTGTCATTTACAGAACTGCAAATTTGGTGAATATATCGGGACCTTTAGCAATGGGTTTAAAGCTGCTGTTAAGGGTAACGGCCACTAGGAGACAGCATTTCTCCGTTGTCATATCTGGGTCCTAGGGCAGCAGAGTCTTTCTGGAAGTCGTGTTCCTAGGTTGTAAATTAGAATGGAATGTGCTAGGAGAAACCCCCATTAGTGTAAGTCTCATTCCTTCTTGTTTTTTTTTTAAATTTTTTAATCGGGGTATAGATTAGACAATTATTTATCCTAGGTTTACAATATCTGGTTCATTTGTACATGATATATGTCTAAGCATGTACAGATCCTCTTCCCATGTAAAATATTACAGAGCGTTCCATAGACCTCCCTTGCTATCTGGTCGGTCTTTTTGGTATATGTATAAAATATGAATTTGTATCTGTATAGTAACACTGATGTTCGTTGATCCATTCCCCCCACCTTTCCTTCTAGATGAGCATAGTTTGTTTTCTAAGTCTGTGAGTGTCTTTGTCTGTGGAAATATGTTCATTTGTGTCAGTTATTAGATAACGCCTCTAAGTGATATCAGAGGATATAGGTCTTTTGCTTTCCGACTTACCTCATGTTTTGTGATTATCTCCAGGCTCATCTGTGGTGCCTCAAAGGGCAGTGTTTCATTGTTTTCCATGGCTAATATTCCATCGTGTACATGGACCACTTCTTTTCATCCATTCTCCTGCTGATGGACATTTTGGTAGCTTCACTGTCTTGGCTATTGTGAATAAGGCTGCAGTGCAGCTTTGGCAGCCTGTGTCTTCACGACTCTGTTCTTCTCAGGTGACAGGGCCAGTGGTCCACCCGCTGGATTGAATGGTACCACAATTTTTACTTTTCCACCAGCTCCTTTCTATTCTCATTATTGTCGGTTACCCTTTCACATCTCACCAGCAAGTAGAGGGTAGAAAGTTCTCTAAAACGTCTGCAGCGTTTATTGTTTGTAGACCTTTTCCTGACGGTCAGTCGACTGGAGAGAGTTGAAACCTTTTTGTAGATTAGATTGCATGAGTCTAATACTTCCTGAGGTTGAGCTTTTATCCATTTTCCTTTTCTTTAAAGAGAGTGAGTCAAACTTACCTCCTCATACTATCTTCCTGAAAGATTTGCGTGTTTCGAATTTTTTTGTTCATTCCCGACCTCAGCACCATTTTTGAGTGCAGGTGTCCTTTACAGCCCCGAGTCCTTGTGAATGTTCAGTGACCATCAGCTGTGGGTTTAAAGCCGCTCTTGTGGGAAACGGCCGCAAGGCGGCAGCATTTCTCCTTTACCAAATCTGGTTACTAGGGCAACAGAGCCTTAATGGAAGTGGTGCAGTAGGTTGTAAATTAGAATGGAATGTGCCAGGAAAAAGCCCTTTATGTTTATGGCTCATTACTTCTTGTTCGTATTGGTAACTTAATTTTTATTTTTTATCACAGCAAATTTGATCACAATGTTTGGTGTGTTCTAGGTGTGCAAGATGTGGTTCTTTCATACATATACATATATCTATTCTTCTTCGGATCCTTTCCCCATGTAGGTTATGACACAATGTTGAGTGGTCTTCTCTTGGTATTCCGTAGGCCTTTGGTGATTATATATTTGCCATGTGTTTGTATATCTCTGTTAACCCCAAAGTCGTAATGTATCTAATCCTCACACCTTTCCGTTTGGTGAACCATAAGTTTGTTGAATGAATCTGTGATTGCCTTTCTCTCTGGAAATATCTTCATTGGTATCGAATTTTAGGTAACACCTATAAGTGATATGATAGGACATGTGTCTTTCTCTTCCTCATTTACCACAAGTTGCGTGATTACTTCTAGACTCATCTATGGTGCTGCAAATGGCATTGTTTCATTTTTGCGCTAGCTACTATTCCATCTCGACATGTAGCAGTTTTTCTTTGTCCACCCATCTGTTGGTGGACTTTTTGGTTACTTCCATATCTTGGCTATTGTAATACTGTGCAGTGCACATTTGCCTGCCTGTGTCTTTCCAATTCTGTCTTCTTAGGTTATAGGTCCAGGAATGGGCCTGCTGGATCATATGGGAGCTCAATGTTTACCTTTTAAAGGCCCCTCCGTTCTGTTCTCATTAGTGGCTCTTTCCAGGTTACGTCCCTCTTAAAGTTGAGGGTATGCATTTCTCCACAACACCTTCAGGATTGACTGTTTATAGAGTTCTTGCTGATGGTGATTCTGACTGGTGTGAGCTGATACCTCTTTGTGGTTTGAATTTGCACGTGTGTCATATTCCGTTGAAATTGACCTTTAAGCCATGTCCTTTTTAGTTTTCAAACTGTGATTACAGCTTAGTTCTTCAAAGTGTTTTCTTCAAGTATGTGTCACATTTTTGAAAATTTTGGCCATTACTTCCCTCAAGACATTTGGAGGGCACGTTTCACTTACAGCCCTGCAGTACTTGTTCATATCAAGTGACCATTAGCCCAGGCTTTACAGCTGCTTTTGCAGGTAACGGCCAGAGGGCGGCATCCTTTCTACGTTCCCCACTCGGGTAACTAGGGAAACAGACCTCCCGGCCAGCGGTGTTCCTCGCTTATAAATTACAGTGGAGTGTGCCCGGGTAAACCCACAGAAGCTGCTATCTCCTTACTTTTGTCTGTTTTTTAAATTTAATTTATAGTTTTTATTGGAGTAATATTCCATTGTGTACATGGACCACTTCTTCTTGGTGCATTCCTCTGATGATGGACATTTTCATTGCTTCCGAGTGTTGGCTATGGTAAATATTGCTGGAGTGCAGGATTGCCAGCCTGTGACTTTTTGATTCTCATTTTCTCAGGAGATGGGCCCAGCAGTGGGTGTGACTGATGGACTGGTAGCTCAGTGTTTCCCTTTTCAAAGCACCTGCATTGTGTTTTCATTAGTGGCTCCTACCACGTCCCCCTTAGAGGCGAGGGTACGCATTTCTCCCCAATCCCTTCAGCATTTATTGTTTGCAGCGTCTTTGCTAATGACCATTCTGACTGCTGTGAGCTGATAGGTTTTTCTAATTGGGGCTTGCATGTCTTTAAAAATTCCTAAAATTCAAGATTTTTCCACGCCTTTTCCTTTCTGTCAAAAAAAAAAAAAACAGAAAAAAGTATGAGTACAATATACGTCTTGAATTTGTCTTCTTGGAAGGTTGCCCTGTTGTGAATTTATTGGTCGATTTTCGACCCCAGGCCTTTTTTGGAGGGCAGGTGTCATTTACAGAACTGCAAATTTGGTGAATATATCGGGACCTTTAGCAATGGGTTTAAAGCTGCTGTTAAGGGTAACGGCCACTAGGAGACAGCATTTCTCCGTTGTCATATCTGGGTCCTAGGGCAGCAGAGTCTTTCTGGAAGTCGTGTTCCTAGGTTGTAAATTAGAATGGAATGTGCTAGGAGAAACCCCCATTAGTGTAAGTCTCATTCCTTCTTGTTTTTTTTTTAAATTTTTTAATCGGGGTATAGATTAGACAATTATTTATCCTAGGTTTACAATATCTGGTTCATTTGTACATGATATATGTCTAAGCATGTACAGATCCTCTTCCCATGTAAAATATTACAGAGCGTTCCATAGACCTCCCTTGCTATCTGGTCGGTCTTTTTGGTATATGTATAAAATATGAATTTGTATCTGTATAGTAACACTGATGTTCGTTGATCCATTCCCCCCACCTTTCCTTCTAGATGAGCATAGTTTGTTTTCTAAGTCTGTGAGTGTCTTTGTCTGTGGAAATATGTTCATTTGTGTCAGTTATTAGATAACGCCTCTAAGTGATATCAGAGGATATAGGTCTTTTGCTTTCCGACTTACCTCATGTTTTGTGATTATCTCCAGGCTCATCTGTGGTGCCTCAAAGGGCAGTGTTTCATTGTTTTCCATGGCTAATATTCCATCGTGTACATGGACCACTTCTTTTCATCCATTCTCCTGCTGATGGACATTTTGGTAGCTTCACTGTCTTGGCTATTGTGAATAAGGCTGCAGTGCAGCTTTGGCAGCCTGTGTCTTCACGACTCTGTTCTTCTCAGGTGACAGGGCCAGTGGTCCACCCGCTGGATTGAATGGTACCACAATTTTTACTTTTCCACCAGCTCCTTTCTATTCTCATTATTGTCGGTTACCCTTTCACATCTCACCAGCAAGTAGAGGGTAGAAAGTTCTCTAAAACGTCTGCAGCGTTTATTGTTTGTAGACCTTTTCCTGACGGTCAGTCGACTGGAGAGAGTTGAAACCTTTTTGTAGATTAGATTGCATGAGTCTAATACTTCCTGAGGTTGAGCTTTTATCCATTTTCCTTTTCTTTAAAGAGAGTGAGTCAAACTTACCTCCTCATACTATCTTCCTGAAAGATTTGCGTGTTTCGAATTTTTTTGTTCATTCCCGACCTCAGCACCATTTTTGAGTGCAGGTGTCCTTTACAGCCCCGAGTCCTTGTGAATGTTCAGTGACCATCAGCTGTGGGTTTAAAGCCGCTCTTGTGGGAAACGGCCGCAAGGCGGCAGCATTTCTCCTTTACCAAATCTGGTTACTAGGGCAACAGAGCCTTAATGGAAGTGGTGCAGTAGGTTGTAAATTAGAATGGAATGTGCCAGGAAAAAGCCCTTTATGTTTATGGCTCATTACTTCTTGTTCGTATTGGTAACTTAATTTTTATTTTTTATCACAGCAAATTTGATCACAATGTTTGGTGTGTTCTAGGTGTGCAAGATGTGGTTCTTTCATACATATACATATATCTATTCTTCTTCGGATCCTTTCCCCATGTAGGTTATGACACAATGTTGAGTGGTCTTCTCTTGGTATTCCGTAGGCCTTTGGTGATTATATATTTGCCATGTGTTTGTATATCTCTGTTAACCCCAAAGTCGTAATGTATCTAATCCTCACACCTTTCCGTTTGGTGAACCATAAGTTTGTTGAATGAATCTGTGATTGCCTTTCTCTCTGGAAATATCTTCATTGGTATCGAATTTTAGGTAACACCTATAAGTGATATGATAGGACATGTGTCTTTCTCTTCCTCATTTACCACAAGTTGCGTGATTACTTCTAGACTCATCTATGGTGCTGCAAATGGCATTGTTTCATTTTTGCGCTAGCTACTATTCCATCTCGACATGTAGCAGTTTTTCTTTGTCCACCCATCTGTTGGTGGACTTTTTGGTTACTTCCATATCTTGGCTATTGTAATACTGTGCAGTGCACATTTGCCTGCCTGTGTCTTTCCAATTCTGTCTTCTTAGGTTATAGGTCCAGGAATGGGCCTGCTGGATCATATGGGAGCTCAATGTTTACCTTTTAAAGGCCCCTCCGTTCTGTTCTCATTAGTGGCTCTTTCCAGGTTACGTCCCTCTTAAAGTTGAGGGTATGCATTTCTCCACAACACCTTCAGGATTGACTGTTTATAGAGTTCTTGCTGATGGTGATTCTGACTGGTGTGAGCTGATACCTCTTTGTGGTTTGAATTTGCACGTGTGTCATATTCCGTTGAAATTGACCTTTAAGCCATGTCCTTTTTAGTTTTCAAACTGTGATTACAGCTTAGTTCTTCAAAGTGTTTTCTTCAAGTATGTGTCACATTTTTGAAAATTTTGGCCATTACTTCCCTCAAGACATTTGGAGGGCACGTTTCACTTACAGCCCTGCAGTACTTGTTCATATCAAGTGACCATTAGCCCAGGCTTTACAGCTGCTTTTGCAGGTAACGGCCAGAGGGCGGCATCCTTTCTACGTTCCCCACTCGGGTAACTAGGGAAACAGACCTCCCGGCCAGCGGTGTTCCTCGCTTATAAATTAGAGTGGAATGTGCCCGGGTAAACCCACAGAAGCTGCTATCTCCTTACTTTTGTCTGTTTTTTAAATTTAATTTATAGTTTTTATTGGAGTAATATTCCATTGTGTACATGGACCACTTCTTCTTGGTGCATTCCTCTGATGATGGACATTTTCAGTGCTTCCGAGTGTTGGCTATGGTAAATATTGCTGGAGTGCAGGATTGCCAGCCTGTGACTTTTTGATTCTCATTTTCTCAGGAGATGGGCCCAGCAGTGGGTGTGACTGATGGACTGGTAGCTCAGTGTTTCCCTTTTCAAAGCACCTGCATTGTGTTTTCATTAGTGGCTCCTACCACGTCCCCCTTAGAGGCGAGGGTACGCATTTCTCCCCAATCCCTTCAGCATTTATTGTTTGCAGCGTCTTTGCTAATGACCATTCTGACTGCTGTGAGCTGATAGGTTTTTCTAATTGGGGCTTGCATGTCTTTAAAAATTCCTAAAATTCAAGATTTTTCCACGCCTTTTCCTTTCTGTCAAAAAAAAAAAAACAGAAAAAAGTATGAGTACAATATACGTCTTGAATTTGTCTTCTTGGAAGGTTGCCCTGTTGTGAATTTATTGGTCGATTTTCGACCCCAGGCCTTTTTTGGAGGGCAGGTGTCATTTACAGAACTGCAAGTTTGGTGAATATATCGGGACCTTTAGCAATGGGTTTAAAGCTGCTGTTAAGGGTAACGGCCACTAGGAGACAGCATTTCTCCGTTGTCATATCTGGGTCCTAGGGCAGCAGAGTCTTTCTGGAAGTCGTGTTCCTAGGTTGTAAATTAGAATGGAATGTGCTAGGAGAAACCCCCATTAGTGTAAGTCTCATTCCTTCTTGTTTTTTTTTTAAATTTTTTAATCGGGGTATAGATTAGACAATTATTTATCCTAGGTTTACAATATCTGGTTCATTTGTACATGATATATGTCTAAGCATGTACAGATCCTCTTCCCATGTAAAATATTACAGAGCGTTCCATAGACCTCCCTTGCTATCTGGTCGGTCTTTTTGGTATATGTATAAAATATGAATTTGTATCTGTATAGTAACACTGATGTTCGTTGATCCATTCCCCCCACCTTTCCTTCTAGATGAGCATAGTTTGTTTTCTAAGTCTGTGAGTGTCTTTGTCTGTGGAAATATGTTCATTTGTGTCAGTTATTAGATAACGCCTCTAAGTGATATCAGAGGATATAGGTCTTTTGCTTTCCGACTTACCTCATGTTTTGTGATTATCTCCAGGCTCATCTGTGGTGCCTCAAAGGGCAGTGTTTCATTGTTTTCCATGGCTAATATTCCATCGTGTACATGGACCACTTCTTTTCATCCATTCTCCTGCTGATGGACATTTTGGTAGCTTCACTGTCTTGGCTATTGTGAATAAGGCTGCAGTGCAGCTTTGGCAGCCTGTGTCTTCACGACTCTGTTCTTCTCAGGTGACAGGGCCAGTGGTCCACCCGCTGGATTGAATGGTACCACAATTTTTACTTTTCCACCAGCTCCTTTCTATTCTCATTATTGTCGGTTACCCTTTCACATCTCACCAGCAAGTAGAGGGTAGAAAGTTCTCTAAAACGTCTGCAGCGTTTATTGTTTGTAGACCTTTTCCTGACGGTCAGTCGACTGGAGAGAGTTGAAACCTTTTTGTAGATTAGATTGCATGAGTCTAATACTTCCTGAGGTTGAGCTTTTATCCATTTTCCTTTTCTTTAAAGAGAGTGAGTCAAACTTACCTCCTCATACTATCTTCCTGAAAGATTTGCGTGTTTCGAATTTTTTTGTTCATTCCCGACCTCAGCACCATTTTTGAGTGCAGGTGTCCTTTACAGCCCCGAGTCCTTGTGAATGTTCAGTGACCATCAGCTGTGGGTTTAAAGCCGCTCTTGTGGGAAACGGCCGCAAGGCGGCAGCATTTCTCCTTTACCAAATCTGGTTACTAGGGCAACAGAGCCTTAATGGAAGTGGTGCAGTAGGTTGTAAATTAGAATGGAATGTGCCAGGAAAAAGCCCTTTATGTTTATGGCTCATTACTTCTTGTTCGTATTGGTAACTTAATTTTTATTTTTTATCACAGCAAATTTGATCACAATGTTTGGTGTGTTCTAGGTGTGCAAGATGTGGTTCTTTCATACATATACATATATCTATTCTTCTTCGGATCCTTTCCCCATGTAGGTTATGACACAATGTTGAGTGGTCTTCTCTTGGTATTCCGTAGGCCTTTGGTGATTATATATTTGCCATGTGTTTGTATATCTCTGTTAACCCCAAAGTCGTAATGTATCTAATCCTCACACCTTTCCGTTTGGTGAACCATAAGTTTGTTGAATGAATCTGTGATTGCCTTTCTCTCTGGAAATATCTTCATTGGTATCGAATTTTAGGTAACACCTATAAGTGATATGATAGGACATGTGTCTTTCTCTTCCTCATTTACCACAAGTTGCGTGATTACTTCTAGACTCATCTATGGTGCTGCAAATGGCATTGTTTCATTTTTGCGCTAGCTACTATTCCATCTCGACATGTAGCAGTTTTTCTTTGTCCACCCATCTGTTGGTGGACTTTTTGGTTACTTCCATATCTTGGCTATTGTAATACTGTGCAGTGCACATTTGCCTGCCTGTGTCTTTCCAATTCTGTCTTCTTAGGTTATAGGTCCAGGAATGGGCCTGCTGGATCATATGGGAGCTCAATGTTTACCTTTTAAAGGCCCCTCCGTTCTGTTCTCATTAGTGGCTCTTTCCAGGTTACGTCCCACTTCAAATTGAGGGTATGCATTTTTCCACAACCCCTTCAACATTGTTTGTTTGTAGTTTTTTTTGCTGACGGTTATTCTGACTGGAGTGAGCTGATACCTCTTTGTGGTTGGATTTGCATGTGTATCATAATCTCTTTCAATTTAGCTTTCAGGTCTTTTTCAAACTCTGAGTATAGGTTACCTCTTCAAATTGTTTTCTTGAAGTATGTGCCATATTTTGAAATTTTTTCGGCATTACCTCCCTTTAGGCGACATTTTGAGGGCAGGTTTCATTTACGATATTTCAGTACTTGTGCATATAAAGTGACCTTTAGCACAGGTTTTAAAGCTGCTCTTGCCGTTTA
>NW_028122230.1:0-62754 GCF_965194805.1 Balaenoptera borealis
GATTTGAGTCGTCTCCCTTTTTTTCTTGATGAGTCTGGCTAATGGTTTATCAATTTTGTTTATCCTCTCAAGGAACCAGCTTTTAGTTTTTTTGATCTTTGCTGTTGTTTCCTTCATTTCTTTTTCATTTATTTCTGGTCTGATCTTTATGATGTCTTTCCTCTGCTGACTTTGTTTTTTTTTTTTTTTTCCTTTCTTTCTCTAATTGCTTTAGGTGTAAGGTTAACTTGTTTATTTGAGATATTTCTTGTTTCTTGAGGTAGGATTGTATTGCTACAAACTTCTCTCTTAGAACTGCTCTTGCTGCATCCCATAGGTTTTGGGTCTTCATGTTTTCATTGTCATTTGTTTCTAGGTATTTTTTTATTTCCTCTTTGATTTCTTCAGTGATGTCTTGGTTATTAAGTAGTGTCTTGTTGAGCGTCCATGTGTTTTTATTTTTTACAGACTTTTTCCCTGTAATTGATATCTAGTCTGATAGCATTGTGGTTGGAAAAGATACTTGATACGATTTCAATTTTCTTATATTTACCAAGGCTTGATTTGTGACCCAAGATATGATCTATCCTGGAGAATGTTCCAGGAGCACTTGAGAAAAAGTGTATTCTGTTGTTTTTGGATGGAATGTCCTATAAATATCAATTAAGTCCATCTTGTTTAATGTATCATTTAAAGCTTGTGTTTCCTTATTTATTTTCATTGTGGATGATCTGTTCATTGGTGAAAGAGGGGTGCTAAAGTCCCCTACTATGATTGTGTTACTGTCGATTTCCCCTTTTATGGCTGTTAGCATTTGCCTTATGTATTGAGGTGCTCCTATGTTGGGTGCATAAAATTATACAATTGTTATATCTTCTTCTTGGATTGATCCCTTGATCATTATGTAGTGTCCTTCTTTGTCTCCTGTAATAGTCTTTATTTTAAAGTCTTTTTTGTCTGATATGAGAATTGCTACTCTAGCTTTCTTTTGATTTCCATTTGCATGGAATATCTTATTCCATCCCCTCACTTTCCATCTGTATGTGTCCCTATGTCTGAAGTGGGTCTCTTGTAGACCACATACATACCGGTCGTGTTTTCGGATCCATTCAGCCAGTCTATGTCTTTTGGTTGGAGCATTTAATCCATTTACATTTAAGGTAATTATTGATATGTATGTTCTTATTATCATTTTCTTAATTGTTTTGGGTTTCTTATTGTAGGTCTTTTCCTTCTCTTGTGTTTCCTGCCTAGAGAAGTTCCTTTAGCATTTGTTGTAAAGCGGGTTTGGTGGTGCTGAATTCTCTTAGCTTTTGCTTGTCTGTAAAGGTTTTAATTTCTCTGTCGAATCTGAACGAGATCCTTGGTGGGTCGAGTAATCTTGGTTGTAGCTTTTCCCCTTTCATTACTTTAAATATGTCCTGCCAGTCCCTTCTGGCTTGCAGAGTTTCTGCTGAAAGTTCAGCTGTTAACCTTACGGGGATTCCCTTGTATGTTATTTGTTGTTTTTCCCTTGCTGCTTTTAATATTTTTTCTTTGTATTTAATTTTTGATAGTTTGATTAATAGATGTTTTGGCATGTTTCTCCTTGGGTTTATCTTGTATGGGACTCCCTGCGCTTCCTGGACTTGATTAACGATTTCCTTTCCCATATTAGGGAAGTTTTCAACTATAATCTCTTTAAATATTTTCTCAGTGTCTTTCTCTTTCTCTTCTACTTCTGGGACCCCTATATTCGAATGTTGGTGCGTTTAATGTTTTCCCAGAGATGTCTCAGATTGTCCTCAATTCTTTTCATTCTTTTTTCTTTATTTTGCTTTGCAGTAGTTATTTCCACTATTTTATCTTCCAGGTCATTTATCCATTCTTCTGCCTCAGTTATTCTGCTATTGTTTCCTTCTAGAGAATTTTTAATTCCGTTTATTGTGTTGTTCATCATTGTTTGTTTGCTCTTTAGTTCTTCTAGGTCCTTGTTAAACGTTTCTTGTCTATTCTCCATTCCAGTACCAAGATTTGGGATCATCTTTATCATCATTACTCTGAATTCATTTTCAGGTAGACTGCCTATTTCCTCCACATTTGTTTGGTCTGGTGGGTTTTTACCTTGCTCCTTCATCTGCTGTGTGTTTCTGTGTCTTCTCATTTGGCTTTGGGGACTGTGTTTGGGGTCTCCTTTTCAGAGGCTGCAGATTCGTAGTTCCCGTTGTATTTGGTGTCTGCCCCCAGTGGCTAAGGTTGGTTCAGTGGGTTGTGTAGGCTTTCTGATGGAGGGGACTGGTGCCTGTGTTCTGGTGGTTGTGTCTGGATCTTGTCTTTCTGGTGGACAGATCCGCATCTGGTGGTGTGTTTTGGCGTGTCTGTGACCTTATTGTGATTTTCGGCAGCCTCTCTGCTAATGGGTGGGCCTGCATTCCTGTCTTGCTAGTTGTTTGGCATGGGATGTCCAGCACTGGATCTTGCTGGTCTCTGAGTGGAGATGGGTCTTAGCGTTGAGACGGATATCTCTGGAAGAGCTTTCGCCATTTGATATTACAAGGTGCCAGAGGTCTCTGGTAGACCAATGTCCTGAACTCGGCTCTCCCACCTCAGAGGCACAGGCTTGACACCCGGCTGGAGCACCAAGACCCTGTCAGCCACACAGCTGGGGGTGAGAGCAAGAGGTAGCTTTGGTACATCTCAAAGACCACCAATGAGGTTCACTGACCATTTTCTCTCCAGAAATGAAGAAAACAAAATTCAGACTTTGGCTAGTCAGCCACTTTGGTAGCCAGCCTCCAAGATGGACCTAATTATCCCCTAATTATCTCCCAGTCTCCATGTACCAGTGTGGCTCCTCGTACTTGAAAAGGGTTGACTGTTTAACTAATAAGAAATTGCAGAAATGACAAAGTGCAGCTTCCAAAGTTATAAAAGACATTGCAGCTTCTGCTTTGGTTTCTGCTAGATCACTCATCCTGGGGTAAGCCAGCTGCCATGTCATGAGGACACTCAAGCAGCCCTAAGGAGAGATCCATGTGGCAAGGAACTGAGGCCTCTTACCTACAGCCACGTGAGTGAGTCATCTCAGAAGTCAAAAGATTTAATTTTTTAAATGTTTGGTTGTGTTGGGTCTTCGTTGCTGCACAGGGTTTCTCCAGTTGTTACTAGAGAAGCAGGGGTTACTCACCGTTGTGGTGCACGGGCTTCTCCTTGCGGTGGTTTCTCTTGTTGTGGAGTATGGGCTCTAGGTGCATGGGCTTCAGTAGTTGTGTCATGCAGGCTCAATAGTTGTTGCTTGCAGGCTCTAGAGCACAGGCTCAGTAATTGTGGCACACGGGCTTAGTTGCTCTGTGGCATGTGGGATCTTCCCAGACCAGGGATGGAACCCCTGTTCCCGGCATTGGCAGGCAAATTCTTACCCATTGTGCCACCAGGGAAGTCCAGTGTGCTCTTTTTTAAACCTAGTCTGTTTTCATTATTTTCTATCTTAACGATTCTGTATTAAAGAAAAAAAAATAATACTCCTTTCTACCCCTCCTCTTTGAGGATTATATATGAAGAAGCATGTCTTATTTATTAACCTCAAATTTTCACCTTACTTTTAAGAAGTAATCACAATGTCAAGTATTTAATACTTTTCACTTCCACCTTGAAAAGCATGGATATTAAAGTGCTAATACAATTACCTTCCCGGTCTATCTTTTTTAGTTTTTGTTATGTATAAAAAACAACGAAAAACATGCATGGTTTGTAAGGAAATGAAAAATTTCAGAAAATTCAGCATCTGAATACACTCTAAACATAGCTTCTAGATAAAGACACAGAAAATTGCCAGATACTCAGAGGCCCCCTGGTCCCATTCTAGTGACTCCCCTTAAGGTTTAATATTGTTCCGGTATCTAACAAAAAGATAACTTTACCTGTATTTTGTATTTTATATAAATGTTATGGCACAGTAAAATCACTTTTGGATTGGGCTTTTTTATTTTATGTTGTTTGTGAATATGCCTATATGGTTGCCTGTTGTTGTGATCATGCATTGCCACTGTTGCATAGGATTCCATAATGTAAATATTTAACTATTAATTAATTTATTCCAATGTGTATTACAATATGAGTGATTTTCAGTTTGTGTCTATTGAGAACAGCACTGGTATATAAATTCTAGAACTTGAGCTTTGGTGGTGTGTGTATAAATTATTGTTCAGTATACACGTAGTAGTAAAATTTTCGAGTCATAGCTTTCGTGTGTTTATCTTTTTAGATATTTCTAAATATTTTCAAAACATTTGTATGATTTTTCATCTTCAGCAGCAGTGAATGAGATTCAAGGATTATACACATTCTTGTCAAACTTGATAATACCTGTCATTTTCATTTGAACTTTCTGGTTGGTGAGTGATAATTCCAGGTATCACGCTTTTGCATTTAATTGACTACTAAGAAGCCAAGCATCTTTTGATATGTTTACTTAACATTCTGTACTCTCTTTTTTGAAATATCTTTTGGTATATTTCCCCCATTTTGCTATTCCATTATCTTCTTATTGAAGACTTCCTTTTTTTTTTAACATCTGAAGACTTCTTATTTAGGAGTTTTTAATACATGCTTGAGATGAGTTCTTCTCTCTTTCTCTCTCTCCTTCTCTTTCTTTAGATGAGTGTCAGTTTTTAATGTTAATAACATCTAATTTGTTATTTTCCTCTTTATTTATTTAGTCTTATTTCTATTTATTTATGTAGACTTCTTACCTGTAGCAGAACACATTATTTATTCTAAACCACAAATATGTTTTCATTTCTTCAATAAATGTAATTATTAAGCTTTAAATTTAAGTTAACTTTCTAAACTAAATATGTTGTATCATAGTGAGTATTAATTTTTCTATGACAGCTGAAAGGTTACATTTATTCAGAAAATGTTGTATCAGCTTTCTTTTCATTTGCTCCTACTTCTCATTGATCCACAGTGGTAAACATCACTTCATCCATGGATCTGACTTTTCTCTGATTTCTCATGGTCATTCTCACTAATTCGTCTTGCCTCCTGAAATCTTTAGCAATCCCCTTATTCCACAGAAGCAAAAACCTTCCTTGGGCCTTTTTCCTCAGAAGATTGACTATTCCCACATTTTAAATGGGAGATTGCAATAAGTTAGGAGAAAATGCCAGAAGGGTCTCTCTTTTTTTTTTTTTTTTTTTTCACATCCTGTATCAGCCTCTGCTTGCACTCTCTGTTCAAAGATGTTTGTGCAACACATTGATGGAAGATGCCACTTGTTTCTCTCCTTGGGGAAAAGACAGATTCATTACCTAACAAATAAAATAAAGAGAGTGTCTTGCTCTTTTCAAATGTTGGACAGGATTGCTTGCATCCTAATTTAAATGTTTCAGGTGACTGAAGCTTAAGATTCCTAAGCTTTAATCCATACTTGCACCATGCACAGCACCCAACAGGAGAGCTTTACATAACCCCATGAGACACTTGTGTGCAAGTGGAACAGATAAAAATATAAAACTATTGCTGTCTTTTTGTGTCATAAAAATGATTTTTTGTCTCATTTAAAATATTTTTTTCTAAAATCCAAAAACGTGGCAGGCTAAAATATTGTTATTTCAAATATGGTAAAATCGAAGACCCTTCAAATTTCTTTCCAGTTTTGTCGATGATGGGATGCCGTCAGAGATATGACTTCACTAAACACAATAGGTAAGATTCCTTCATAGGCCTGATTGGGGAATATGAAAATAAACCCCAGAAAAATCTGGACATTTTCTTGTTCTCAAATATTGGTTAAGATGGTAGAAAGGGCCCTTCATTGTCCTATATGTTAATGCAGAGCAATTGTGAGAGGTGGGGATAAAACAAGCAGCCTAAATATCCTTTATGTTTGTTGTACTACTAGTAGAAAGAGGAAGGGTCAGGTCAACATGTCACCATGGTTGATATAGCAAATAAGCTGCTTGAAACTACACAGAAATGTACCTGCTTGCATTTTCTGTGCAGTTACCCTCTCTTTTGGTGTGCCCTGATACCTCCCTCAACTTTTGTACCAACTCCAGCAGCATTAAGCAGAAATCCAAAGAAATCTATTCTTTGGAATTATGAGGAAGGGAAGAGTCAAACATTTTATAACATGCTCTATACAAGGATACACGTCACCATCCTTATCTATGTCATGCCATGCATGGAGGGTCAGTAGGTTCAGGGGATTCTGGAAGCACCAAGTTCTGTGGGGTTAATCACAGTTGCATTCATGGGCAGTAAAAGAGAAGGGCCTTATCTTGGTCACTTTCTCAATGCTAGTAGCTACAAAAAGAAGAGGATAGCAGACATCTTAGGGAGGAGAACCAACATTAAATGAAATGTCCGAATTACTCTAGGCAACCTCTCATGGTGGCCTCCCATAGCTCCTCAAATCCCTACATACTTGCACAAGGGATAGTGTAATATTACTGGAGTGTCTGACTGCAGATTAACATTATTTTTGTTGAAAAAAATAAAAATAGGTTCAAGTGATAGGGTTTGAAAAGGGTTCACAGTGTGAAGGAAACTATTGTAACAATGTGGACAGAACCCTTTGGATGGATTCATCATGTTTTTTTGTTTTGTTTTGTTTTGTTTTGCTGCTTCAGAATCTGTAGTAGCGATTGGTGTGTTCCATGATACATCCCCGCTTCTTATAAGTTTTAGATGGAATACCCCATTAGGAAGAAGTGCACGTAAGGAAGATTAGTGAGTCAAACTCCTCTGCCCTCTGTCAGCAGTGGGTGCAAAGGGATTTAGACCAAGTGCTTTCATCCTTTGATTTGCAAAGTTTTCACTATATGAATGATGTTTTGTTTGTTTGCAGGTCAGGAGCCTTGGTCTCAATATCCCTGTTTAAAAAGTGTTATCACGTGTCTGCCAGAAAGAATTGCTGATGATACTGGGAAAAATTGAGAGTTATCCTTAACAATTAAGGGTTTTGTAGCAACATGGATGGACCTAGAGATTGTTATACTGAGTGAAGCAAGTCAGACACAGAAAGACAGATATCATATGATATTGCTTATATGAGGAATCTAAAAAAGAAAAAAAAGGTACAAATGAACTTATTTACACAACAGAAATAGAATCATGGATATAGAAAACAAACTTATGGTTACCAGGGAATAAGTGGGGAAGGGATAAATTGGGAGATTGGGACTGACTTATACACACTACTATATATAAAATAGATAAAGACCTGCTTTATAGCACAGGGAACTCTACTCAGTGGTCTGTACTGGCGTATACCGAAAAAGAATCTTATAAAAAAAAAAAAACAAGGGTTTTGGGATTATATAATAAATATAAATGGGCAAACCTTTAACATGAAAGGAAAAATCAGTTAACTCTGTGGTCCCTGTTATGGTGTAAATATTTTGTACCTCTAATTTTAAAATTTTGAAACCTAGCTCCCATGTTGATGGTATTAGGAGGTGGGGCTTTTGGGAGGTGATTAGGTTATGAGGCCAGAGACCTCAAACATGGGATTAGTGACCTAATAAATGTAGCACGCAGAAGATCTTATGCCCATTCCATGATTTCATTGCCGAGCGAGAAGACCCACATTATGAACCAGAAATTGGTCCCTCGCCAGACACTAAGTCAGCTGGCAACTTGTTCTTTTTTTAAAAAAAATAATTAGATAATTAATTAATTAATTTTTTGGCTGTGTTGGGTCTTTGGTGCGGTGCGCGGGCTTCTCATTGAGTGGCTTCTCTTGTTGTGGAGCACGGGCTCTAGGCGTGTGGGTTTCAGTAGTTGTGGCTCACGGGCTCAGTAGTTGTGGCCTGTGGCCTCTAGAGCACAGGCTCAGTATTTGTGGTGCACGGGCTTAGTTGTTCCAGGGTATGTGGGATCTTCCTGGACCAGGGCTCGAACCCTTGTCCCCTTTATTGGTAGGCAGATTCTTAACCACTGCACCTCCAGGGAAGCCCCTGGTTACTTGTTCTTGAACTTTTCAGCCTCAGCAATTATGAGAAAACAAAAATATTCTGTTGTTTATAAAATACCAAGTCTCTCGTATTTTGTTTTAGCAGTCAAAGAGCTGGCTGAGGAGAAATATCTGTGAGCTTGAAGACGTATCAGGAGAAACCTTTAAATCTCAAAAGAAAAGAGAAAATGGGCAGGAAAGAAATCAACAGAACAGAGTAATCAATAATTGTGGAACAATGAAAAATGCTGTGACCTATACATAATGGGTATAGCAGGAGGAGAATAAAGATAATAAAGAACAGAAAATATTTTTTAAAAATGACTGAGAATCTCCCCAAATGAATGTCTGACACTAAATCCACAACATCCAAACTTAGAAGAACATATGAATAGTAAAGAAAACTGACCAATATCTCTCAGGAACATCAATGCAAAAATCCTCAACAAAATATTACCAAATCGAATCCAACAATATTTTGAGAGAATTTTATATCATGAATGAGAGGAAATAATCCCAGGTATGAAAGGCTGGTTCAACATTCTAGAATCAAATAATTATATCCATCATATCAACACCTTAAAGACAATCATTAGCATATCAATAGATTCAGAAGACCTTTGAAAAAATCTAACACCCATTCTTCATAAAAACTCTCAGTTAAAGAAATAGACTGGAGCTTTCTCAAGTTGATAACAAAGATTTACAGGAAACTTTTATCTTACATCATGATTAATGGTCAAAACCATGAAGCTTTTCCACTAAGTTCAGGTAAAAGCAAGGATGTCCCCTTTCATGACTCCTTTTCCATATTTTACTCCAAGTCCTTGCTAATGCAATAAGGCACGAAAATAAATAAAACAAATACAGATTGGGTAGAAAAAAATGAAAGCAACCTAAATAAAATGTGGACCAATATACTTTATGGACACCTCACCAAAGAAAATAGACACTATGCATATAAGTATACAGAAGAATAATCCAGATTACATGCTGCCATGAAAAAGCAAATTAAAAATACAATTCCATACCACTATGTAACACTTAGAATGGCTAAAATGTGAACAATGACAAGAACAAATTCTGTAGGAGATGTGGAACAATAGGAAATGTCATTTGTCATTGGTGGAAATGAAAAATAATACAGCTACTTTGGTAGTCTGATTGACACTTGCTAGAATATTGAGCATTCCCTTACTGTACAATCCGTCAAGTGTTCTCATGGATATTTACTGAAAGTAGTTTAAAACATACTTCCAGAGGAAAACCTGCATATGGATACTTATAGCACCTAATTCAATATTGCCAAAATGTGAATGAAACTAAGGTGTCCTCCAATAGGTGAATGAAATGATATAGTATTAATATATTCTGGGAATGGGATAATATTGAGCACTAAAAAAGTAAGCTATCAAGCCATATAAAGAGATGGGAATTCTTTTTTTTTTTCTTTTGAAATATAGGTGATTTTCTTTATTTTGAAATTTAAATTTTATTGGAGTATAGTTGATTTACAATGTTGTGTTCATTTCAGCTGCACAGCAAGTGATTCAGTTACACATATGCATATATTCATTCTTTATCAGATTCTTTTCTGATAACGGTATTCCCAGAATACTGAGTAGAGCTCCCTGTGCTATACAGTAGGTCCTTGTTGCTTATCTGTTATATATAGTAGTATTCGTATGTTTACCCCAAGCTCCTGATTTATCCCTACCCCCCACCTCTCCCCTTTGGTAACCATAAGTTTGTTTTCCAAGTCTGTGAGTCTGCCTCTGTTTTGTAAGTTAGTTCATTTGTATCAATGTTTAGCTTCCACCTAGAAGTGATATCATCCAATATTTGTCTTACTCTGTCTGACTTACTTCACTTAGTACAATCATCTCTAGGTCCATCCATGTTACTGCAACTGACATTATTTTCTTCTATTTTATGGCTGAGTCATATTCCATTATATATATGTATCACATATTCTTTACCTATATTCATATGTTGATGGACATTTTGGTTGCTTCCATGTCTTCGCTATTGTAAAAAGTGTTGCAGTGAACATTGGGGAAGATGTGTCTTTTCGATTTATGCTTTCCTCCAGATATGCACACAGGAGTGAACTTGCTGGATCATCTGGTAGCTCTATTTTATTTTATTTTACTTCATTTCATTTCAATTTCAATTTTTTTGGAATAGAGTTGATTTACAATGTTGTGTTACTTTCTGCTGCACAGCACAGTGAAGCAGTTATACATATATCCAATCCTTTTTGGATTCCTTTCCCATACAGGTCATTACAGAGTATTGAGTAGAGTTCCCTGTGCTATACAGTAAGCCCTTATTTGTTATCTCTTTTATATATAGTGGTGTGTATATGTCAATCCCAATTTCCAATTTATCCCTCCCACCTCCCCTTACTCTGGTAACCTCCATTCTGTGCTCCATAGTGGCTGTTACCAATTGGCATTGCCACCGATAGCATAGAATTGGTGGTGCAGTGGTTAAGAATCTGCCTGCCAGTTCAGGGGACACAGGTTGGAGCCCTGGCCCGGGAAGATCTCACATGCCACAGAACAAGTAAGCCCGTGCACCACAACTACTCAGTCTGCGCTCTAGAGCCCGCGAGCCACAACTACTGAAGCCTGTGTGCCTACAGCTTGTGCTCCACAACAAGAGAAGCCACCACAAAGAGAAGGCTTCGTACCACAATGATGAGTAGCCCCCGCTTGCTGCAACTATAGAAAAGCCGCGCTCAGCAACGAAGACCCAACGCAGATTAAAAAAAAAAAAAGTAGTAGGTTTCTCTTTTTTCCACACCCTCTGAAGCATTTCTTGTTTGTAGACATTGTGATGGTGGCTATTCTGAGTGGTTCCAGGTGATACTTCTTTGTACATCTGATTTGCATTTGTCTAACATAAAGCAATGGTGAGTATCTTCATATGTGCTTTTTTTTTTGAACAGTGTCAGTAAGATTTACCCCTAGAAAAAGGGTTATTGAAAGGTTGCCTTGTTTTGAAGTCTACTTCGATTACCTACCCCAAGACATTTTTTGAGGGCTGTTGTCATTTACAGCTCCCCAGGCATTGTGAATATGAAGTGCGTATAAGGTCCAGTTTTAAAATTGTTGTTATGGTAAACAGAAGGCGGCAGGATTTCTACTGTCCCTCTCTGGTTACTGACACAACCTTAGATGTAGGGCAAGTCCTGTTCTTGGGTATTAAATTAGAGTGGAATGTGCCTGACCAAACATGTAAGGGCTTCTGTCCCATTCCTTCTTCCCCCTTACCCTTCATCCCCCGAACAAGTATAAACCCCTGCAAAATCACCTGTTGAGGGTGCTGTCTTGTAGAGTGGGATGACCCTTACGAAGGAGTCGGGAGGTCGGAACCCAAACACCAGGATATGTTGAGAGCAGGTGATTTTCCAAATGTCATCCAGCCCAGAGAGTCCACCATCCTTTGGGTGTCAGAGGGTTGGTTTAGTAGTATGAGGGCACACTTAGATCTGGAGATAGTGATCCCATGCAGAGGGGACCAGGTACTACATGTTCAAGGGGGGCGAATTAGCTGGCATATCCTCCCGAGGTCCTCAGGCCCACAACAGTCCAGCCTTGGGACCAAATTGTGTCTGTGTCCAGGGATGTGACACGAGTACGTTCACTGCGACTAAACAAATTTAGTGATCCTTTTTCTTTTCTTTAACTTAATTTTAAATTTATAATGGAGTACATAGTTGATTTATCATGTTGTGTTCATTTTTGACATACACCAACATGATTCATTTATACAGAGATAACTATATATTCTTTTTAGAATTATTTTCCCATTGAGGTTGCTAAAGGGTGTTGAGAAGAGTTCCAAGTGCTCTACAGCAGGTCCATGTTGATTACAAGTTTTCTCTCTGTAAATATGTATATACTAACTCCAACCTCATGATTTATGCCTCCAACACACCTTTCCAGTTTGGTAACCATAAGTTTGTGTTCTAAGTCTGGGACTCTGTTTCTGTGTTGTAAGATAGTACCTTTCTATCAATTTTTAGATTCCACCGATAAGTAATATCATATGATATTTTTCATTGCCTGATTTATGACACTTAGTATGAATGTATGTAGGTCCTTCTGAGTGGCCCTAAATGGCCTTATTTCATTCACTTCATGGCTGAGTAATATTCCATTGTACATATCTACCATAATTTCTTTATCCATTCTTCCTTCCAAGGACTTTTAGGTAGCTTCCGAGTAGAGGCTCTTGTAAACAGGGCTGCATAAATTTTAGAGTGCCTGGGTCCTGTCAATTTACGTTTTTTTCCAAGATACAGGCCCAGGAGTGGAAGCGCCATATGCTCTGAAGCTCTGGTTTTTAGATTTTTAAGGAATCACCACCCACTTCTCCAGAGTGGCTGTTAGCAATTTACATTCCCACCATCAGCTTGTCAGGGTTCCCTTTTCTCCACGCCCTGTCCTGCATTTCAGGTTTTACAGTTTGTGAGGTTGGCCATTCTGACTGGTGCGAAGTGATATCTCTTTGTAGTATTAATTTACATTGCCCGCCTGTTCTGTTGGCCAAAAATGGAGTAAGGGTTTTTCCTGAATAGATTAAGGAATAACGCATACGGCCTTTTTGGCAAACTGCATCATTGGCGATGTTCAGCAGCTTTGCATGTGCTTTAATGACGAGTGCAAACTACCCCTTGAAATCCCTTTCCTGCAATTCTGCCTTGCTTACAAGGCCTTTACGAATACTTGGCTCAAGAAATGACTCCATTAGAGGTGTCAATTACAACCCTGCATGTTTGTGAATTGCAGTGCCCCTGAGCACCGGTTTTCAACTTGTTTAGGGAAGCAGATACAAAGGGGCAGGATTTCTACAGACCCATTCCAGTTACTGGGGCACCTGAAGGATAGGGAAATTCTTCTTCCAGGTAGGAAACTAGAGTGGCATATGCCTGTCCAAACATCTAAGGCTTGTGTCTCATTCCATCCCGCCATTCCCCTTCTTCACCGGAAAATTCCAAGCCGTGCAAAACCGGCTGTTGAGTGTGCTGCCTTCCCAAAGTGGGGAGACTCTAAGGAAAGGAGCTGGGGAACCCGAATACCAGGAGACGTGGAGATGAGGTGACTTTTCCAAACTCTTCCCGATCAGACGGTGTACCATCCTCTGGATGTGCCATGCATGTTTTAGCTGTAGGAAGGGTCCCCTGCACCTGGAGATATGCAACCCATGGAATGGGGGCCAGGCAGTATTACTCTAAAAGTGCTGCATTTGCTGTCCCATCCTCACGAAGCCTCTCAGACCAACGAGTGTAGAGCCTTAGGTCCCATCCAGCTCTGTGTCTAGATATGGTCAGTCCAGGTTGCATCACAGCCCTTGAACACATTTTGTAAGAATTTCTCTCTCTCTCACTGTCTTTATTTTGTTCTTGTTATTTAATTTTATAATGGGGTATAGCTGATTTTCAATACTGGGTTTCTTCCTGCTCTACATCTATCCACTTGATTCACTTAAAGAGAGACATCAATAAATTCTTTTACAGATTCTTACCAGTCTTATATATCCTTTTCTGGTGACAACAGTGTGCTGAGTCCAGCTCTTTGAGCTATAGAGTAGGTCCTGTCGAATACCTATTTTGTTTATGGAACCGTATCTGTGCTAATTTCAACCTCCTGGTTTATGCATCACCCCGCCCCACCTTTCTCCTTTAGCAGCCATAAGTGTGTTTTCTAAATGTGTGACTCCGTTTCTGTTTTGTAATTGCGTTCATGTGAAAGCATTTTAGATACTATCTATAAGTGATACCTTATGATAATTCTCTTTTTATGTCTGACTTATGTCACTTAGAATGATCGTACCTCAGTCTCCACGAGTTGCTGCCACTGGCCTTATTGCATTGATTTAATTGCTGAGTAATATTTCATTGTACATAAGTACCACATCTTCTTTCTCCATTTTTTCCTTCCAAGGACATGTAAGTTGTACCCAAATCGAGGCATTTCTAAACAGAGCAGCCCTAAACTTTGGGGTGCCTGTGTCTTGTCGATTTTTTGGTTTTCCCAAGATATACGCCCATGAGGGGAAGTGCTGTATGCTCTGTAGCTCTGTTTTTTAGAAGTTTTAAGATACAGCATACACTTCTCAAGAGTGGCCGGTGGCAATTTACATCCCGCCGATCAGCATAACAAGGCTCCCTTTTCTCCATGGCCTGTCCTGCATTTCTGGGTTTTACACTTTTTCAGCATGGGCCTTTGGACCAATGCGAAGTGAGACATTTTTGTAATACTGCTTTGCATTGCCCGCTTGTTTAATTGGCCAAAAAGAGCATCTGCGTTTTTTCCAAAATTTATTCAAGAAAGAACGCAGACGCCCTTTTTGGCCAAGTGCATCATTGTCGAAGTTCTGCGGAATTTCATGTGCTTTAAAGGCGAGTCCAAACTACCTGTGAAAAACTGTTTCCTGCAATTCTGTCTTGCTTTGAAATCCTCTTCGTTGCCTTACCTCAATACATTTTTAGACGAGAGTTATCATTTATAACTCTGCAGATTTGTGAATTGCCGTGCTCCTGAGCTCCATTTTCCAAATCGCTTTTTTGGGAGCTGGACGCAAACCCGCAGGATTGCTTCAGGCCCTATTCAGGTTCCGGGGCGCAGGCTGAGCCTGTGGTTAATTCTTCTTCCTGATGGGAAATTAGGGTGACCTGGGCCTGTCCCAACACCTAGAGCTAGCCTCTCATGGGTTCCCCCTCTTCCCATTCATCCGCAGGACAAATTGCAACCTGTACGGAACAGGAGGTTAAAGGTGCTGATTCTCCAAGTGGGGAGATTGTTAGTAAAGCGGCTGGAATGGCGAACCCGAGCACCAAGAGATGAGGAATAAGGTGCGTTTCAGAAACCATTCTCGATCACACTGTATACCATCCACCGGGTTTCCGAAGAATTTTTTCTCTGTAGGAAGATGCCATTGAACCTGGAGATTTGGAACACATGGGATGGGACCCACGCAGTATTACTTTAAAGGGTCTGCGTTTGCTCACCCAACCTCACCAAACCTCTCAGCCCCAAGAGTGTCCACCCTTATGTCTCAATCAGCTGTGGGTCTAGATATGGTCAATCCAGGTGGCATCACAACCCCTGAACGAGTTTAGTAAGAATTTCTCTCTCTTTCACTGTCTTTGCTTCACGGGTTTTTAAAAGTAATTGATTTTTAAAAAGGGGTTTAGCTGCTTTTCACTGTTGTGTTTATGCCGCTTTACACCCACTTGACTCACTTACAGAGAGATATCAATACATAGGTTTTAACATTCTTACTAGTCAGATATATTCTTGGGCGGTGAATAAGGGGTGTTGAGTCCAGTTCACTGAGCAAGGTGTAGGTCGTGTCTATTACATATTGGGTTTATGGAACAGTATCTGAGCTAATTTGAAACCCTTGTTTTATGCATCACCCCACCTCACCTTTCCCGTTAAGCAGCCATAGTGTGTTTTCTAAATGTGTGACTCTGTTCTGTTTCGTAATTCAGTTCAAGGGTCGCGGTTTTTACATTCCCTCTATAAGTGATATCTTATGATAAGTGTCTTTTTCTGTGTGACTTATTTCACTTAGAATCGTCGTACCTAAATCCACTCATCATGCTGCTACTAGCCTTATGACGTTGATTTCATGGCTGAGTGATATTCCATTGTACATAAGGACCACAACTTCTTTATCCATTTTTCTCTTTCCTGGGATATTTAAGGTGTAACGAAGTGGAGGTTCTTGTCAACAGAGCAGCCCTAAACTTTGGGGTGCCTGGGTCTTGCTGATTTGTAGTTTTCCCAATTTATACGCCCATGAGTGGAAGTGCCCTATGCTCTCTAAGCTGAGTTTTTTCGATGTTTCAGGACACACCGTACACTTCTCCAGAGTGGCTGTTGGCAATTTACATCCCGCCCATCAGCGTAGCAAGGCTCCCGTTTCTCCATGGCCTGTCCTGCATTTCTGGTTTTGACACTTTATTTAGCATTGCCGTTTTGACCGAAGGGAAGCTAGCCTTCTTTGTAGCGCTGATTTGCCTTTCCAGGTTGCTTGGTTGGCCAAAAAGGGCGTATGCGTTTTTTCCTGAATATATTCAGGAAAAAACGCATACGCCCTTTTTGGCCAAGGGCATCATTGTCGAGGTTTTGCCGCTTTTCCTGTGCTTTAAAGGCGATTCGAATCTACCTCCTGAAATCTGTTTCCTGCAATTCTGCCTTGCTTTCAAATCCTCTTCGTTGCCTTCCGTCAATATATTTGTGGACGAGAGTTATCATTTATAACTCTGCAGGTTTGTGAATTGCAGTGCCCCTGAGCTCCATTTTTCAACTCGCTTTTTTGGGAGCTGGCCGCAAAAGCGCAGGATTGCTTCACGCCCTATTCTGGTCCCGGGCGGCAGGCCGAGCCTGTGGTTAATTCTTCTTCCTGATGGGAAAATAGAGTGACCTGTGCCTGTCCCAACACCTAGAGCTAGTGTCTCATTGGTTCCCCCTCTTCCCGTTCATCCTCAGGACAAATTGCAACCTGTACGGAACAGGAGGTTAAAGGTGCTGATTCTCCAAGGAGGGAGATTGCTAGTAAAGCGGCTGGAATGGCGAACCCGAGCACAAGGAGATGAGAAATGAGCTGCGTTTTAGAAACCTTTCCCGATCACACGGTGTACCATCTTCTGGGTTTCTCATGCATGTTTTCGATGTAGGAAGATGCCCTTGAACCTGGAGATTTGGGACCCATGGGATGGGTACCATGCAGTATTACTCTAAAGGGTCTGCGTTTGCTCACCCAACCTCACCAAACCTCTCAGCCCCAAGAGTGTGCACACTTATGTCTCAATCAGCTGTGGGTTAAGATATGGTCAATCCAGGTGGCATCAAAGCCCTTGAACGAATTTTGTAAGAATTTCTCTCTCTTTCACTGTCTTTGTTTCACGGGTTTTTAAAAGCAATTGATTTTTATAAAGGGGTTTAGCTGTTTTTCACTGCTGTGTTTATGCCGGTTTACACCCACTTGACTCACATACAGAGAGATATCAATACATAGGTTTTAAGATTCTTACTAGTCAGATATATTCTTGGGCGGTGAATAGGGGGTTTTGAGTCCAGTTCACTGAGCAAGGAGTAGGTCGTGTCTATTAAATATTGGGTTTATGGAACGGTATGTGAGCTAATTTGAAACCTTTGTTTTATGCATCACCTCACCTCACCTTTCCCGTTAAGCAGCCATAGTGTGTTTTCTAAACGTGTGACTCTGTTCTGTTTTGTAATTCAGTTCAAGGGTAGCGGTTTTTACATGACCTCTATAAGCGATATCTTATGATAAGTGTCTTTTTCTGTGTGACTTATTTCACTTAGAATCGTCGTACCTAAATCCACTCATCATGCTGCTACTAGCCTTATGACGTTGATTTCATGGCTGAGTGATATTCCATTGTACATAAGGACCACAACTTCTTTATCCATTTTTCTCTTTCCTGGGATATTTAAGGTGTAACGAAGTGGAGGTTCTTGTCAACAGAGCAGCCCTAAACTTTGGGGTGCCTGTGTCTTGCTGATTTTTAGTTTTCCCAATTTATACGCCCATGAGTGGAAGTGCCCTATGCTCTCTAAGCTGAGTTTTTTCGATGTTTCAGGACACACCGTACACTTCTCCAGAGTGGCTGTTAGCAATTTACATCCCGCCCATCAGCGTAGCAAGGCTCCCGTTTCTCCATGGCCTGTCCTGCATTTCTGGTTTTGATACTTTATTCAGCATGGCCCTTTTGACCGATGGGAAGCGAGACTTCTTTGTAGCGCTGATTTGCCTTTCCAGGTTGCTTGGTTGGCCAAAAAGGGCGTATGCGTTTTTTCCTGAATATATTCAGGAAAAAACGCATACGCCCTTTTTGGCCAAGGGCATCATGGTCGAGGTTTTGCCGCTTTCCCTGTGCTTTAAAGGCGATTCGAATCTACCTCCTGAAATCTGTTTCCTGTAATTCTACCTTGCTTTCAAATCCTCTTCGTTGCCTTCCCTCAATATATTTGTGGACGAGAGTTATCATTTATAACTCTGCAGGTTTGTGAATTGCAGTGCCCCTGAGCTCCATTTTTCAACTCGCTTTCTTGGGAGCTGGCCGCAAAAGCGCAGGATTGCTTCAGGCCCTATACTGGTCACGGGCGGCAGGCTGAGCCTGTGGTTAATTCTTCTTCCTGATGGGAAAATAGAGTGACCTGTGCCTGTCCCAACACCTAGAGCTAGTCTCTCATTGGTTCCCCCTCTTCCCGTTCATCCTCAGGACAAATTGCAACCTGTACGGAACAGGAGGTTAAAGGTGCTGATCCTCAAAGGAGGGAGATTGCTAGTAAAGCGGCTGGAATGGAGAACCCGAGCACAAGGAGATGAGAAATGAGGTGCGTTTTAAAAACCTTTCCCGATCACACGGTGCACCATCTTCTGGGTTTCTCATGCATGTTTTCGAAGTGGGAAGATGCCCTTGAACCTGGAGATTTGGGACCCATGGGATGGGACCCACGCAGTATTACTTTAAAGGGTCTGTGTTTGCTCACCCAACCTCACCAAACCTCTCAGCCCCAAGAGTGTCCACCCTTATGTCTCAATCAGCTGTGGGTCTAGATATGGTCAATCCAGGTGGCATCACAGCCCTTGAACGAATTTTGTAAGCATTTTTCTCTCTTTCACTGTCTTTGTTTCACGGGTTTTTAAAAGTGATTGATTTTTATAAAGGGGTTTAGCTGTTTTTTACTTCTGTGTTTATGCCGCTTTACACCCACTTGACTCACATACAGAGAGATATCAATACATAGGTTTTAAGATTCTTACTAGTCAGATATATTCTTGGGCGGTGAATAGGGGGTTTTGAGTCCAGATCACTGAGCAAGGAGTAGGTGTTGTCTATTACATATTGGGTTTATGGAACGGTCTCTGAGCTAATTTGAAACCCTTCTTTTATGCATCACCCCACCTCACCTTTCCCGTTAAGCAGCCATAGTGTGTTTTCTAAACGTGTGACTCTGTTCTGTTTTGTAATTCAGTTCAAGGGTAGTGGTTTTTACATTCCATCTATAAGTGATATTTTAAGATAAGTGTCTTTTTCTGTGTGACTTATTTCACTTATTATCGTCGTACCTAAATCCACTCATCATGCTGCTACTAGCCTTATGACGTTGATTTCATGGCTGAGTGATATTCCATTGTACATAAGGACCACAACTTCTTTACCCATTTTTCTGTTTCCTGGGAAATTTAAAGTGTTACGAAGTGGAGGTTCTTGTCAACAGAGCAGCCCTAAACTTTGGGGTGCCTGTGTCTTGCTGATTTTTAGTTTTCCCAATTTATACGCCCATGAGTGGAAGTGCCCTATGCTCTCTAAGCTGAGTTTTTTCGATGTTTCAGGACACACCGTACACTTCTCCAGAGGGGCTGTTGGCAATTTACATCCCGCCCATCAGCATAGCAAGGCTCCCGTTTCTCCATGGCCTGTCCTGCATTTCTGGTTTTGACACTTTATTCAGCATTGCCCTTTTGACCGATGGGAAGCGAGACTTCTTTGTAGCGCTGATTTGCCTTTCCAGGTTGCTTCGTTGGCCAAAAAGGGCGTAAGCGTTTTTTCCTGAATATATTCAGGAAAAAACGCTTACGCCCTTTTTGGCCGAGGGCATCATGGTCGAGGTTTTGCCGCTTTTCCCGTGCTTTAAAGGCGATTCGAATCTACCTCCTGAAATCTGTTTCCTGCAATTCTGCCTTGCTTTCAAATCCTCTTCGTTGCCTTCCTTCAATATATTTGTGGACGAGAGTTATCATTTATAACTCTGCAGGTTTGTGAATTGCAGTGCCCCTGAGCTCCATGTTTCAACTCTCTTTCTTGGGAGCTGGCCGCAAAAGCGCAGGATTGCTTCAGGCCCTATTCTGGTCCCGGGCGGCAGGCTGAGCCTGTGGTTAATTCTTCTTCCTGATGGGAAAATAGAGTGACCTGTGCCTGTCCCAACACCTAGAGCTAGTCTCTCATTGGTTCCCCCTCTTCCCGTTCATCCTCAGGACAAATTGCAACCTGTACGGAAGAGGAGGTTAAAGGTGCTGATTCTCCAAGGAGGGAGATTGTTAGTAAAGCGGCTGGAATGGCGAACCCGAGACCAAGGAGATGAGAAATGAGGTGCGTTTTAGAAACCTTTCCCGATCACACGGTGTACCATCTTCTGGATTTCTCATGCATGTTTTCGATGTAGGAAGATGCCCTTGAACCTGGAGATTTGGGACCCATGGAATGGGTACCACGCAGTATTACTCTAAAGGGTCTGAGTTTGCTCACCCAACCACACCAAACCTCTTAGCCCCAAGAGTGTCCACCCTTATGTCTCAATCAGCTATGGGTCTACATATGGTCAATCCAGGTGGCATCAGAGCCACTGAACGAATTTAGTAAGAATTTTTCTATCTTTCACTGTTTTGTTTCACGGGTTTTTAAAAGTGATTGATTTTTATAAAGGGGTTTAGCTGCTTTTCACTGCTGTGTTTATGCCCCTTTACACCCACTTGACTCACTTACAGGGAGATATCAATAAATAGGTTTTAAGATTCTTACTCCTCAGATATATTCTTTGGCGGTGAATAGGGGTTGTTGAGTCCAATTCACTGAGCAAGGAGTAGGTCGTGTCTATTACATATTGGGTTTATGGAACGGTCTCTTAGCTAATTGGAAACCCTTCTTTTATGCATCACCCCACCTCACCTTTCCCGTTAAGCAGCCATAGTGTGTTTTCTAAACGTGTGCCTCTGTTCTGTTTTGTAATTCAGTTCAAGGGTAGCGGTTTTTACATTCCCTCCATAAGTGATATCTTATGATAAGTGTCTTTTTCTGTGTGACTTATTTCACTTAGAATCGTCGTACCTAAATCCACTCATCATGCTGCTACTAGCCTTATGACGTTGATTTCACGGCTGAGTGATATTCCATTGTACATAAGGACCACAACTTCTTTATCCATTTCTCTCTTTCCTGGGATATTTAAGGTGTAACGAAGTGGAGGTTCTTGTCAACAGAGCAGCCCTAAACTTTGGGGTGCCTGTGTCTTGCTGATTTTTAGTTTTCCCAATTTATACGCCCATGAGTGGAAGTGCCCTATGCTCTCTAAGCTGAGTTTTTTCGATGTTTCAGGACACACCGTACACTTCTCCAGAGAGGCTGTTGGCAATTTACATCCCCCCCATCAGCGAAGCAAGGCTCCCGTTTCTCCATGGCCTGTCCTGCATATCTGGTTTTGACACTTTATTCAGCATGGCCCTTTTGACCGATGGGAAGCGAGACTTCTTTGTAGCGCTGATTTGCCTTTCCAGGTTGCTTGGTTGGCCAAAAACGGCGTATGCGTTTTTTCCTGAATATATTCAGCAAGAAACGCATACGCCCTTTTTGGCCAAGGGCATCATTGTCGAGGTTTTGCCGCTTTTCCCGTGCTTTAAAGGCGATTCGAATCTACCTCCTGAAATCTGTTTCCTGCAATTCTGCCTTGCTTTCAAATCCTCTTCGTTGCCTTCCGTCAATATATTTGTGGACGAGAGTTATCATTTATAACTCTGCAGGTTTGTGAATTGCAGTGCCCCTGAGCTCCATGTTTCAACTCGCTTTCTTGGGAGCTGGCGGCAAAAGTGCAGGATTGCTTCAGGCCCTATTCTGGTTCCGGGCGGAAGGCTGAGCCTGTGGTTAATTCTTCTTCCTGATGGGAAAATAGAGTGACCTGTGCCTGTCCCAACACCTAGAGCTAGTGCCTCATTGGTTCCCCCTCTTCCCATTCATCCTCAGGACAAATTGCAACCTGTAGGGAACAGGAGGTTAAAGGTGCTGATTCTCCAAGGAGGGAGATTGTTAGTAAAGCGGCTGGAATGGCGAACCCGAGCCCAAGGAGATCAGAAATGAGGTGCGTTTTAGAAACCTTTCCCGATCACACGATGTACCATCTTCTGGGTTTCTCATGCATGTTTTCGATGTAGGAAGATGCCCTTGAACCTGGAGAGTTGGGAACCATGGAATGGGTACCACGCAGTATTACTCTAAAGGGTGTGCGTTTGCTCACCCAACCTCACCAAATCTCTTAGCCCCAAGAGTGTCCACCCTTATGTCTCAATCAGCTGTGGGTCTAGATATGGTCAATCCAGGTGGCATCACAGCCACTGAACGAATTTAGTAAGAATTTCTCTATCTTTCACTGTCTTTGTTTCACGGGTTTTTAAAAGTGATTGATTTTTATAAAGGGGTTTAGCTGCTTTTCACTGCTGTGTTTATGCCCCTTTACACCCACTTCACTCACTTACAGGGAGATATCAATACATAGGTTTTAAGATTCCTACTAGTCAGATATATTCTTGGGCGGTGAATAGGGGGTGTTGAGTCCAGTTCACTGAGCAAGGAGTAGGTCGTGTCTATTACATATTGGGTTTATGGAACGGTCTCTGAGCTAATTTGAAACCCTTGTTTTATGCATCACCCCACCTCACCTTTCCCGTTAAGCAGCCATAGTGTGTTTTCTAAACGTGTGACTCTGTTCTGTTTTGTAATTCAGTTCAAGGGTAGCGGTTTTTATATTCGCTCTATAAGTGATATCTTATGATAAGTGTCTTTTTCTGTGTGACTTATTTCACTTAAAATCGTCGTACCTAAATCCACTCATCATGCTGCTACTAGCCTTATGACGTTGATTTCATGGCTGAGTGATATTCCATTGTACATAAGGACCACAACTTCTTTATCCATTTCTCTCTTTCCTGGGATATTTAAGGTGTAACGAAGTCGAGGTTCTTGTCAACAGAGCAGCCCTCAACTTTGGGGTGCCTGTGTCTTGCTGATTTTTAGTTTTCCCAATTTATACGCCCATGAGTGGAAGTGCCCTATGCTCTCTAAGCTGAGTTTTTTAGATGTTTCACGACACACCGTACACTTCTCCAGAGTGGCTGTTGGCAATTTACATCCCGCCCATCAGCGTAGCAAGGCTCCCGTTTCTCCATGGCCTGTCCTGCATTTCTGGTTTTGACACTTTATTCAGCATGGCCATTTTGACCGGTGGGAAGCGAGACTTCTTTGTAGCGCTGATTTGCCTTTCCAGGTTGCTTGGTTGGCCAAAAAGGGCGTATGCGTTTTTTCCTGAATATATTCAGGAAAAAACGCATACGCCCTTTTTGGCCAAGGGCATCATTGTCGAAGTTTTGCCGCTTTTCCCGTGCTTTAAAGGCGATTCGAATCTACTTCCTGAAATCTGTTTCCTGCAATTCTGCCTTGCTTTCAAATCCTCTTCGTTGTCTGCCGTCAATATACTTGTGGACGAGAGTTATCATTTATAACTCTGCAGGTTTGTGAATTGCAGTGCCCCTGAGCTCCATTTTTCAACTCGCTTTCTTGGGAGCTGGCCGCAAAAGCGCAGGATTGCTTCAGGCCCTATACTGGTCACGGGCGGCAGGCTGAGCCTGTGGTTAATTCTTCTTCCTGATGGGAAAATAGAGTGACCTGTGCCTGTCCCAACACCTAGAGCTAGTCTCTCATTGGTTCCCCCTCTTCCCGTTCATCCTCAGGACAAATTGCAACCTGTACGGAACAAGAGGTTAAAGGTGCTGATTCTCCAAGGAGGGAGATTGCTAGTAAAGCGGCTGGAATGGCGAACCCCAGCACAAGGAGATGAGAAATGAGTTGCGTTTTAGAAACCTTTCCCGATCACACGGTGTACCATCTTGTGGGTTTCTAATGCATGTTTTCGATGTAGGAAGATGCCCTTGAACCTGGAGATTTGGGACCCATGGGAGGGGAACAACGCAGTATTACTTTAAGGGGTCTGCGTTTGCTCACCCAACCTCACCACACCTCTCAGCCCCAAGAGTGTCCACCCTTATGTCTCAATCAGCTGTGGGTCTAGATATGGTCAATCCAGGTGGCATCACAGCCCCTGAACGAATTTAGTAAGAATTTCTCTCTCTTTCACTGTCTTTGTTTCACGGGTTTTTAAAAGTGATTGATTTTTATAAAGGGGTTTAGCTGCTTTTCACTGCTGTGTTTATGCCGCTTTACAACCACTTGACTCACTTACAGAGAGATATCAATACATAGGTTTTAAGATTCTTACTAGTCAGATATATTCTTGGGCGGTGAATAGGGGGTGTTGAGTCCAGATCACTGAGCAAGGAGTAGGTCTTGTCTATTACATATTGGGTTTATGGAACGGTATCTGAGCTAATTTGAAACCCTTGTTTTATGCATCACCCCACCTCACCTTTCCCGTTAAGCAGCCATAGTGTGTTTTCTAAACGTGTGACTCTGTTCTGTTTTGTAATTCAGTTCAAGGGTAGCGGTTTTTACATTCCCCCTATAAGTGATATATTATGATAAGTGTCTTTTTCTGTGTGACTTATTTCACTTAGAATCGTCGTACCTAAATCCACTCATCATGCTGCTACTAGCCTTATGACGTTGATTTCATGGCTGAGTGATATTCCATTGTACATAAGGACCACAACTTCTTTATCCATTTTTCTCTTTCCTGGGATATTTAAGGTGTAACGAAGTGGAGGTTCTTGTCAACAGAGCAGCCCTAAACTTTGGGGTGCCTGTGTCTTGCTGATTTTTAGTTTTCCCAATTTATACGCCCATGAGTGGAAGTGCCCTATGCTCTCTAAGCTGAGTTTTTTCGATGTTTCAGGACACACCGTACACTTCTCCAGAGTGGCTGTTGGCAATTTACATCCCGCCCATCAGCGTAGCAAGGCTCCCGTTTCTCCATGGCCTGTCCTGCATTTCTGGTTTTGACACTTTATTCAGCATGGCCCTTTTGACCGATGGGAAGCGAGACTTCTTTGTAGCGCTGATTTGCATTTCCAGGTTGCTTGGTTGGCCAAAAAGGGCGTATGCGTTTTTTCCTGAATATATTCAGAAAAAAACGCATACGCCCTTTTTGGCCAAGGGCATCATGGTCGAGGTTTTGCCGCTTTTCCTGTGCTTTAAAGGCGATTCGAATCTACCTCCTGAAATCTGTTTCCTGCAATTCGGCCTTGCTTTCAAATCCTCTTCGTTGCCTTCCCTCAATATATTTGTCGACGAGAGTTATGATTTATAACTCTGCAGGTTTGTGAATTGCAGTGCCCCTGAGCTCCATTTTTCAACTCGCTTTCTTGGGAGCTGGCCGCAAAAGCGCAGGATTGCTTCAGGCTCTATGCTGGTCCCGAGCGGCAGGCTGAGCCTGTTGTTAATTCTTCTTCCTGATGGGAAAATAGAGTGACCTGTGCCTGTCCCAACACCTAGAGCTAGTGTCTCATTGGTTCCCCGTCTTCCCGTTCATCCTCAGGACAAATTGCAACCTGTACGGAACAGGAGGTTAAAGGTGCTGATTCTCCAAGGAGGGAGATTGCTAGTAAAGCGGCTGGAATGGCGAACCCGAGCCCAAGGAGATGAGAAATGAGGTGCGTTTTAGAAACCTTTCCCGATCACACGGTGTACCATCTTCTGGGTTTCTCATGCATGTTTTCGATGTAGGAAGATGCCCTTGAACCTGGAGATTTGGGACCCATGGGATGGGTACCATGCAGTATTACTCTAAAGGGTCTGCGTTTGCTCACCCAACCTCACCAAACCTCTCAGCCCCAAGAGTGTCCACACTTATGTCTCAATCAGCTGTGGGTTAAGATATGGTCAATCCAGGTGGCATCAAAGCCCTTGAACGAATTTTGTAAGAATTTCTCTCTCTTTCACTGTCTTTGTTTCACGGGTTTTTAAAAGTAATTGATTTTTATAAAGGGGTTTAGCTGTTTTTTACTGCTGTGTTTATGCCGCTTTACACCCACTTGACTCACATACAGAGAGATATTAATACATAGCTTTTAAGATTCTTACTAGTCAGATATATTCTTGGGCGGTGAATAGGGGGTGTTGAGTCCAGTTCACAGAGCAAGGAGTAGGTCGTGTCTATTACATATTGGGTTTATGGAACGGTATCTGAGCTAATTTGAAACCCTTGTTTTATGCATCACCCCACATCACCTTTCCCGTTAAGCAGCCATAGTGTGTTTTCTAAACGTGTGCCTCTGTTCTGTTTTGTAATTCAGTTCCAGGGTCGCGGTTTTCACATTCCCTCTATAAGTGATATCTTATGATAAGTGTCTTTTTCTGTGTGACTTATTTCACTTAGAATCGTCGTACCTAAATCCACTCATCATGCTGCTACTAGACTTATGACGTTGATTTAATGGCTGAGTGATATTCTGTTGTAAATAAGGACTACAACTTCTTTATCCATTTTTTTCTTTCCTGGGATATTTATGTTGTAACAAAGTGGAGGTTCTTGTCAACAGAGCAGCCCTAAACTTTGGGGTGCCTGTGTCTTGCTGATTTTTAGTTTTCCCAATTTATACGCCCATGAGTGGAAGTGCCCTATGCTCTCTAAGCTGAGTTTTTTAGATGTTTCAGGACACACCGTACACTTCTCCAGAGTGGCTGTTGGCAATTTACATCCCGCCCTTCAGCTAGCAAGGCTCCCGTTTCTCCATGGCCTGTCCTGCATTTCTGGTTTTGACACTTTATTCAGCATAGCCCTTTTGACCGATGGGAAGCGAGATTTCTTTGTAGCGCTGATTTGCCTTTCCAGGTTGCTTGGTTGGCCAAAAAGGGCGTATGCGTTTTTTCCTGAATATATTCAGGAAAAAACGCATACGCCCTTTTTGGCCAAGGGCATTATTGTCGAGGTTTTGCCGCTTTTCCCGTGCTTTAAAGGCGATTGGAATCTACCTCCTGAAATCTTTTCCTGCAATTCTGCCTTGCTTTCAAATCCTCTTCGTTGCCTTCCCTCAATATATTTGTGGACGAGAGTTATCATTTATAACTCTGCAGGTTTGTGAATTGCAGTGCCCCTGAGCTCCATGTTTCAACTCGCTTTCTTGGGAGCTGGCCGCAAAAGCGCAGGATTGCTTCAGGCCCTATTCTGGTCCCGGGCGGCAGGCTGAGCCTGTGGTTAATTCTTCTTCCTGACGGGAAAATAGAGTGACCTGTGCCTGTCCCAACACCTAGAGCTAGTGTCTCATTGGTTCCCCCTCTTCCCGTTCATTCTCAGGACAAATTGCAACCTGTACGGAACAGGAGGTTAAAGGTGCTGATCCTCCAAGGAGGGAGATTGCTAGTAAAGCGGCTGGAATGGAGAACCCGAGCACAAGGAGATGAGAAATGAGGTGCGTTTTAGAAACCTTTCCCGATCACACGGTGCACCATCTTCTGGGTTTCTCATGCATGTTTTCGAAGTGGGAAGATGCCCTTGAACCTGGAGATTTGGGACCCATTGGAAGGGACCCACGCAGTATTACTTTAAAGGGTCTGCGTTTGCTCACCCAACCTCACCACACCTCTCAGCCCCAAGAGTGTCCACCCTTATGTCTCAATCAGCTGTGGGTCTAGATATGGTCAATCCAGGTGGCGTCACAGCCCCTGAGCGAATTTAGTAAGAATTTCTCTCTCTTTCACTGTCTTTGTTTCACGGGTTTTTAAAAGTGATTGATTTTTATAAAGGGGTTTAGCTGCTTTTCACTGCTGTGTTTATGCCGCTTTACAACCACTTGACTCACTTACAGAGAGATATCAATACATAGCTTTTAAGATTCTTACTAGTCAGATATATTCTTGGGCGGTGAATAGGGGGTGTTGAGTCCAGTTCACTGAGCAAGGAGTAGGTCGTGTCTATTACATATTGCGTTTATGGAACGGTCTCTGAGCTAAGTTGAAACCCTTGTTTTATGCATCACCCCACCTCACCTTTCCCGTTAAGCAGCCATAGTGTGTTTTCTAAACGTGTGACTCTGTTCTGTTTTGTAATTCAGTTCAAGGGTAGCGGTTTTTACATTCCCTCTATAAGTGATATCTTATGATAAGTGACTTTTTCTGTGTGACTTATTTCACTTAGAATCGTCGTACCTAAATCCACTCATCATGCTGCTACTAGCCTTATGACGTTGATTTCATGGCTGAGTGATATTCCATTGTACATAAGGACCACAACTTCTTTATCCATTTTTCTCTTTCCTGGGATATTTAAGGTGTAACGAAGTGGAGGTTCTTGTCAACAGAGCAGCCCTAAACTTTGGGGTGCCTGTGTCTTGCTGATTTTTAGTTTTCCCAATTTATACGCCCATGAGTGGAAGTGCCCTATGCTCTCTAAGCTGAGTTTTTTAGATGTTTCAGGACACACCGTACACTTCTCCAGAGTGGCTGTTGGCAATTTACATCCCGCCCTTCAGCGTAGCAAGGCTCCCGTTTCTCCATGGCCTGTCCTGCATTTCTGGTTTTGATACTTTATTCAGCATGGCCCTTTTGACCGATGGGAAGCGAGACTTCTTTGTAGCGCTGATTTGCCTTTCCAGGTTGCTTGGTTGGCTAAAAAGGGCGTATGCGTTTTTTCCTGAATATATTCAGGAAAAAACGCATACGCCCTTTTTGGCTAAGGGCATCATGGTCGAGGTTTTGCCCCTTTTCCTGTGCTTTAAAGGCGATTCGTATCTACCTCCTGAAATCTGTTTCCTGCAATTCTGCCTTGCTTTCAAATCCTCTTCGTGGCCTTCCCTCAATATATTTGTGGACGAGAGTTATCATTTATAACTCTGCAGGTTTGTGAATTGCAGTGCCCCTGAGCTCCATGTTTCAACTCGCTTTCTTGGGAGCTGGCCGCAAAAGCGCAGGATTGCTTCAGGCCCTATTCTGCTCCCGGGCGGCAGGCTGAGCCTGTGGTTAATTCTTTTTCCTGATGGGAAAATAGAGTGACCTGTGCCTGTCCCAACACCTAGAGCTAGTCTCTCATTGGTTCCCCCTCTTCCCGTTCATCCTCAGGACAAATTGCAACCTGTACGGAACAGGAGGTTAAAGGTGCTGATCCTCCAAGGAGGGAGATTGCTAGTAAAGCGGCTGGAATGGCGAACCCGAGCCCAAGGAGATGAGAAATGAGGTGCGTTTTAGAAACCTTTCCCGATCACACGGTGTACCACCTTCTGGGTTTCTCATGCATGTTTTCGATGTAGGAAGATGCCCTTGAACCTGGAGATTTGGGACCCATGGGATGGGTACCATGCAGTATTACTCTAAAGGGTCTGCGTTTGCTCACCCAACCTCACCAAACCTCTCAGCCCCAAGAGTGTCCACACTTATGTCTCAATCAGCTGTGGGTTAAGATATGGTCAATCCAGGTGGCATCAAAGCCCTTGAACGAATTTTGTAAGAATTTCTCTCTCTTTCACTGTCTTTGTTTCACGGGTTTTTAAAAGTAATTGATTTTTATAAAGGGGTTTAGCTGTTTTTTACTGCTGTGTTTATGCCGCTTTACACCCACTTGACTCACATACAGAGAGATATTAATACATAGCTTTTAAGATTCTTACTAGTCAGATATATTCTTGGGCGGTGAATAGGGGGTGTTGAGTCCAGTTCACAGAGCAAGGAGTAGGTCGTGTCTATTACATATTGGGTTTATGGAACGGTATCTGAGCTAATTTGAAACCCTTGTTTTATGCATCACCCCACATCACCTTTCCCGTTAAGCAGCCATAGTGTGTTTTCTAAACGTGTGCCTCTGTTCTGTTTTGTAATTCAGTTCCAGGGTCGCGGTTTTCACATTCCCTCTATAAGTGATATCTTATGATAAGTGTCTTTTTCTGTGTGACTTATTTCACTTAGAATCGTCGTACCTAAATCCACTCATCATGCTGCTACTAGACTTATGACGTTGATTTAATGGCTGAGTGATATTCTGTTGTAAATAAGGACTACAACTTCTTTATCCATTTTTTTCTTTCCTGGGATATTTATGTTGTAACAAAGTGGAGGTTCTTGTCAACAGAGCAGCCCTAAACTTTGGGGTGCCTGTGTCTTGCTGATTTTTAGTTTTCCCAATTTATACGCCCATGAGTGGAAGTGCCCTATGCTCTCTAAGCTGAGTTTTTTAGATGTTTCAGGACACACCGTACACTTCTCCAGAGTGGCTGTTGGCAATTTACATCCCGCCCTTCAGCTAGCAAGGCTCCCGTTTCTCCATGGCCTGTCCTGCATTTCTGGTTTTGACACTTTATTCAGCATAGCCCTTTTGACCGATGGGAAGCGAGATTTCTTTGTAGCGCTGATTTGCCTTTCCAGGTTGCTTGGTTGGCCAAAAAGGGCGTATGCGTTTTTTCCTGAATATATTCAGGAAAAAACGCATACGCCCTTTTTGGCCAAGGGCATTATTGTCGAGGTTTTGCCGCTTTTCCCGTGCTTTAAAGGCGATTGGAATCTACCTCCTGAAATCTTTTCCTGCAATTCTGCCTTGCTTTCAAATCCTCTTCGTTGCCTTCCCTCAATATATTTGTGGACGAGAGTTATCATTTATAACTCTGCAGGTTTGTGAATTGCAGTGCCCCTGAGCTCCATGTTTCAACTCGCTTTCTTGGGAGCTGGCCGCAAAAGCGCAGGATTGCTTCAGGCCCTATTCTGGTCCCGGGCGGCAGGCTGAGCCTGTGGTTAATTCTTCTTCCTGACGGGAAAATAGAGTGACCTGTGCCTGTCCCAACACCTAGAGCTAGTGTCTCATTGGTTCCCCCTCTTCCCGTTCATTCTCAGGACAAATTGCAACCTGTACGGAACAGGAGGTTAAAGGTGCTGATCCTCCAAGGAGGGAGATTGCTAGTAAAGCGGCTGGAATGGAGAACCCGAGCACAAGGAGATGAGAAATGAGGTGCGTTTTAGAAACCTTTCCCGATCACACGGTGCACCATCTTCTGGGTTTCTCATGCATGTTTTCGAAGTGGGAAGATGCCCTTGAACCTGGAGATTTGGGACCCATTGGAAGGGACCCACGCAGTATTACTTTAAAGGGTCTGCGTTTGCTCACCCAACCTCACCACACCTCTCAGCCCCAAGAGTGTCCACCCTTATGTCTCAATCAGCTGTGGGTCTAGATATGGTCAATCCAGGTGGCGTCACAGCCCCTGAGCGAATTTAGTAAGAATTTCTCTCTCTTTCACTGTCTTTGTTTCACGGGTTTTTAAAAGTGATTGATTTTTATAAAGGGGTTTAGCTGCTTTTCACTGCTGTGTTTATGCCGCTTTACAACCACTTGACTCACTTACAGAGAGATATCAATACATAGCTTTTAAGATTCTTACTAGTCAGATATATTCTTGGGCGGTGAATAGGGGGTGTTGAGTCCAGTTCACTGAGCAAGGAGTAGGTCGTGTCTATTACATATTGCGTTTATGGAACGGTCTCTGAGCTAAGTTGAAACCCTTGTTTTATGCATCACCCCACCTCACCTTTCCCGTTAAGCAGCCATAGTGTGTTTTCTAAACGTGTGACTCTGTTCTGTTTTGTAATTCAGTTCAAGGGTAGCGGTTTTTACATTCCCTCTATAAGTGATATCTTATGATAAGTGACTTTTTCTGTGTGACTTATTTCACTTAGAATCGTCGTACCTAAATCCACTCATCATGCTGCTACTAGCCTTATGACGTTGATTTCATGGCTGAGTGATATTCCATTGTACATAAGGACCACAACTTCTTTATCCATTTTTCTCTTTCCTGGGATATTTAAGGTGTAACGAAGTGGAGGTTCTTGTCAACAGAGCAGCCCTAAACTTTGGGGTGCCTGTGTCTTGCTGATTTTTAGTTTTCCCAATTTATACGCCCATGAGTGGAAGTGCCCTATGCTCTCTAAGCTGAGTTTTTTAGATGTTTCAGGACACACCGTACACTTCTCCAGAGTGGCTGTTGGCAATTTACATCCCGCCCTTCAGCGTAGCAAGGCTCCCGTTTCTCCATGGCCTGTCCTGCATTTCTGGTTTTGATACTTTATTCAGCATGGCCCTTTTGACCGATGGGAAGCGAGACTTCTTTGTAGCGCTGATTTGCCTTTCCAGGTTGCTTGGTTGGCTAAAAAGGGCGTATGCGTTTTTTCCTGAATATATTCAGGAAAAAACGCATACGCCCTTTTTGGCTAAGGGCATCATGGTCGAGGTTTTGCCCCTTTTCCTGTGCTTTAAAGGCGATTCGTATCTACCTCCTGAAATCTGTTTCCTGCAATTCTGCCTTGCTTTCAAATCCTCTTCGTGGCCTTCCCTCAATATATTTGTGGACGAGAGTTATCATTTATAACTCTGCAGGTTTGTGAATTGCAGTGCCCCTGAGCTCCATGTTTCAACTCGCTTTCTTGGGAGCTGGCCGCAAAAGCGCAGGATTGCTTCAGGCCCTATTCTGCTCCCGGGCGGCAGGCTGAGCCTGTGGTTAATTCTTTTTCCTGATGGGAAAATAGAGTGACCTGTGCCTGTCCCAACACCTAGAGCTAGTCTCTCATTGGTTCCCCCTCTTCCCGTTCATCCTCAGGACAAATTGCAACCTGTACGGAACAGGAGGTTAAAGGTGCTGATCCTCCAAGGAGGGAGATTGCTAGTAAAGCGGCTGGAATGGCGAACCCGAGCCCAAGGAGATGAGAAATGAGGTGCGTTTTAGAAACCTTTCCCGATCACACGGTGTACCACCTTCTGGGTTTCTCATGCATGTTTTCGATGTAGGAAGATGCCCTTGAACCTGGAGATTTGGGACCCATGGGATGGGTACCATGCAGTATTACTCTAAAGGGTCTGCGTTTGCTCACCCAACCTCACCAAACCTCTCAGCCCCAAGAGTGTCCACACTTATGTCTCAATCAGCTGTGGGTTAAGATATGGTCAATCCAGGTGGCATCAAAGCCCTTGAACGAATTTTGTAAGAATTTCTCTCTCTTTCACTGTCTTTGTTTCACGGGTTTTTAAAAGTAATTGATTTTTATAAAGGGGTTTAGCTGTTTTTTACTGCTGTGTTTATGCCGCTTTACACCCACTTGACTCACATACAGAGAGATATTAATACATAGCTTTTAAGATTCTTACTAGTCAGATATATTCTTGGGCGGTGAATAGGGGGTGTTGAGTCCAGTTCACAGAGCAAGGAGTAGGTCGTGTCTATTACATATTGGGTTTATGGAACGGTATCTGAGCTAATTTGAAACCCTTCTTTTATGCATCACCCCACATCACCTTTCGCGTTAAGCAGCCATAGTGTGTTTTCTAAACGTGTGCCTCTGTTCTGTTTTGTAATTCAGTTCCAGGGTCGCGGTTTTCACATTCCCTCTATAAGTGATATCTTATGATAAGTGTCTTTTTCTGTGTGACTTATTTCACTTAGAATCGTCGTACCTAAATCCACTCATCATGCTGCTACTAGACTTATGACGTTGATTTCATGGCTGAGTGATATTCTGTTGTACATAAGGACTACAACTTCTTTATCCATTTTTTTCTTTCCTGGGATATTTATGTTGTAACAAAGTGGAGGTTCTTGTCAACAGAGCAGCCCTAAACTTTGGGGTGCCTGTGTCTTGCTGATTTTTAGTTTTCCCAATTTATACGCCCATGAGTGGAAGTGCCCTATGCTCTCTAAGCTGAGTTTTTTAGATGTTTCAGGACACACCGTACACTTCTCCAGAGTGGCTGTTGGCAATTTACATCCCGCCCTTCAGCTAGCAAGGCTCCCGTTTCTCCATGGCCTGTCCTGCATTTCTGGTTTTGACACTTTATTCAGCATAGCCCTTTTGACCGATGGGAAGCGAGATTTCTTTGTAGCGCTGATTTGCCTTTCCAGGTTGCTTGGTTGGCCAAAAAGGGCGTATGCGTTTTTTCCTGAATATATTCAGGAAAAAACGCATACGCCCTTTTTGGCCAAGGGCATTATTGTCGAGGTTTTGCCGCTTTTCCCGTGCTTTAAAGGCGATTGGAATCTACCTCCTGAAATCTGTTTCCTGCAATTCTGCCTTGCTTTCAAATCCTCTTCGTTGCCTTCCCTCAATATATTTGTGGACGAGAGTTATCATTTATAACTCTGCAGGTTTGTGAATTGCAGTGCCCCTGAGCTCCATGTTTCAACTCGCTTTCTTGGGAGCTGGCCGCAAAAGCGCAGGATTGCTTCAGGCCCTATTCTGGTCCCGGGCGGCAGGCTGAGCCTGTGGTTAATTCTTCTTCCTGACGGGAAAATAGAGTGACCTGTGCCTGTCCCAACACCTAGAGCTAGTGTCTCATTGGTTCCCCCTCTTCCCGTTCATCCTCAGGACAAATTGCAACCTGTACGGAACAGGAGGTTAAAGGTGCTGATCCTCCAAGGAGGGAGATTGCTAGTAAAGCGGCTGGAATGGAGAACCCGAGCACAAGGAGATGAGAAATGAGGTGCGTTTTAGAAACCTTTCCCGATCACACGGTGCACCATCTTCTGGGTTTCTCATGCATGTTTTCGAAGTGGGAAGATGCCCTTGAACCTGGAGATTTGGGACCCATTGGAAGGGACCCACGCAGTATTACTTTAAAGGGTCTGCGTTTGCTCACCCAACCTCACCACACCTCTCAGCCCCAAGAGTATCCAGCCTTATGTCTCAATCAGCTGTGGGTCTAGATATGGTCAATCCAGGTGGCGTCACAGCCCCTGAGCGAATTTAGTAAGAATTTCTCTCTCTTTCACTGTCTTTGTTTCACGGGTTTTTAAAAGTGATTGATTTTTATAAAGGGGTTTAGCTGCTTTTCACTGCTGTGTTTATGCCGCTTTACAACCACTTGACTCACTTACAGAGAGATATCAATACATAGCTTTTAAGATTCTTACTAGTCAGATATATTCTTGGGCGGTGAATAGGGGGTGTTGAGTCCAGTTCACTGAGCAAGGAGTAGGTCGTGTCTATTACATATTGCGTTTATGGAACGGTCTCTGAGCTAATTTGAAACCCTTGTTTTATGCATCACCCCACCTCACCTTTCCCGTTAAGCAGCCATAGTGTGTTTTCTAAACGTGTGACTCTGTTCTGTTTTGTAATTCAGTTCAAGGGTCGCGGTTTTTACATTCCCTCTATAAGTGATATCTTATGATAAGTGACTTTTTCTGTGTGACTTATTTCACTTAGAATCGTCGTACCTAAATCCACTCATCATGCTGCTACTAGCCTTATGACGTTGATTTCATGGCTGAGTGATATTCCATTGTACATAAGGACCACAACTTCTTTATCCATTTTTCTCTTTCCTGGGATATTTAAGGTGTAACGAAGTGGAGGTTCTTGTCAACAGAGCAGCCCTAAACTTTGGGGTGCCTGTGTCTTGCTGATTTTTAGTTTTCCCAATTTATACGCCCATGAGTGGAAGTGCACTATGCTCTCTAAGCTGAGCTTTTTAGATGTTTCAGGACACACCGTACACTTCTCCAGAGTGGCTGTTGGCAATTTACATCCCGCCCTTCAGCGTAGCAAGGCTCTCGTTTCTCCATGGCCTGTCCTGCATTTCTGGTTTCGATACTTTATTCAGCATGGCCCTTTTGACCGATGGGAAGCGAGACTTCTTTGTAGCGCTGATTTGCCTTTCCAGGTTGCTTGGTTGGCCAAAAAGGGCGTATGCGTTTTTTCCTGAATATATTCAGGAAAAAACGCATACGCCCTTTTTGGCCAAGGGCATCATGGTCGAGGTTTTGCCCCTTTTCCTGTGCTTTAAAGGCGATTCGTATCTACCTCCTGAAATCTGTTTCCTGCAATTCTGCCTTGCTTTCAAATCCTCTTCGTTGCCTTCCCTCAATATATTTGTGGACGAGAGTTATCATTTATAACTCTGCAGGTTTGTGAATTGCAGTGCCCCTGAGCTCCATTTTTCAAGTCGCTTTCTTGGGAGCTGGCCGCAAAAGCGCAGGATTGCTTCAGGCCCTATTCTGGTCCCGAGCGGCTGGCTGAGTCTGTGGTTAATTCTTCTTCCTGACGGGAAAATAGAGTGACCTGTGCCTGTCCCAACACCTAGAGCTAGTCTCTCATTGGTTCCCCCTCTTCCCGTTCATCCTCAGGACAAATTGCAACCTGTACGGAACAGGAGGTTAAAGGTGCTGATTCTCCAAGGAGGGAGATTGCTAGTAAAGCGGCTGGAATGGCGAACCCGAGCCCAAGGAGATGAGAAATGAGGTGCGTTTTAGAAACCTTTCCCGATCACACGGTGCACCATCTTCTGGGTTTCTCATGCATGTTTTCGAAGTGGGAAGATGCCCTTGAACCTGAAGATTTGGGACCCATGGGATGGGACCCACGCAGTATTACTTTATAGGGTCTGCGATTGCTCACCCAACCTCACCAAACCTCTCAGAGCCAAGAGTGTCCAGCCTTATGTCTCAATCAGCTGTGGGTCTAGATATGGTCAATCCAGGTGGCGTCACAGCCCCCGAAAGAATTTATTAAGAATTTCTCACTCTTTCTCTGTCTTTTTTTCACGGGTTTTTAAAAGTGATTGATTTTTATAAAGGGGTTTAGCTGCTTTTCACTGCTGTGTTTATGCCGATTTACACCCATTTGACTCACTTACAGAGAGATATCAATACATAGCTTTTAAGATTCTTACTAGTCAGATATATTCTTGGGTGGTGAATAGGGGGTGTTGAGTCCAGTTCACAGAGCAAGGAATAGGTCGTGTCTATTACATATTGGGTTTATGGAACGGTATCTGAGCTAATTTGAAACCCTTGTTTTATGCATCACCACACCTCACCTTTCCCGTTAAGCAGCCATAGTGTGTTTTCTAAACGTGTGCCTCTGTTCTGTTTTGTAATTCAGTTCAAGGGTCGCGGTTTTCACATTCCCTCTATAAGTGATATCTTATGCTAAGTGTCTTTTTCTGTGTGACTTATGTCACTTAGAATCGTCGTACCTAAATCCACTCATCATGCTGCTACTAGCCTTATGACGTTGATTTCATGGCTGAGTGATATTCCATTGTACATAAGGACCACAACTTCTTTATCCATTTTTCTCTTTCCTGGGATATTTAAGGTGTAACGAAGTGGAGGTTCTTGTCAACAGAGCAGCCCTAAACTTTGGGGTGCCTGTGTCTTGCTGATTTTTAGTTTTCCCAATTTATACGCCCATGAGTGGAAGTGCACTATGCTCTCTAAGCTGAGCTTTTTAGATGTTTCAGGACACACCGTACACTTCTCCAGAGTGGCTGTTGGCAATTTACATCCCGCCCTTCAGCGTAGCAAGGCTCTCGTTTCTCCATGGCCTATCCTGCATTTCTGGTTTCGATACTTTATTCAGCATGGCCCTTTTGACCGATGGGAAGCGAGACTTCTTTGTAGCGCTGATTTGCCTTTCCAGGTTGCTTGGTTGGCCAAAAAGGGCGTATGCGTTTTTTCCTGAATATATTCAGGAAAAAACGCATACGCCCTTTTTGGCCAAGGGCATCATGGTCGAGGTTTTGCCCCTTTTCCTGTGCTTTAAAGGCGATTCGTATCTACGTCCTGAAATCTGTTTCCTGCCATTCTGCCTTGCTTTCAAATCCTCTTCGTTGCCTTCCCTCAATATATTTGTGGACGAGAGTTATCATTTATAACTCTGCACGTTTGTGAATTGCAGTGCCCCTGAGCTCCATTTTTCAAGTCGCTTTCTTGGGAGCTGGCCGCAAAAGCGCAGGATTGCTTCAGGCCCTATTCTGGTCCCGAGCGGCTGGCTGAGTCTGTGGTTAATTCTTCTTCCTGACGGGAAAATAGAGTGACCTGTGCCTGTCCCAACACCTAGAGCTAGTGTCTCATTGGTTCCCCCTCTTCCCGTTCATCCTCAGGACAAATTGCAACCTGTACGGAACAGGAGGTTAAAGGTGCTGATTCTCCAAGGAGGGAGATTGCTAGTAAAGCGGCTGGAATGGCGAACCCGAGCCCAAGGAGATGAGAAATGAGGTGCGTTTTAGAAACCTTTCCCGATCACACGGTGCACCATCTTCTGGGTTTCTCATGCATGTTTTCGAAGTGGGAAGATGCCCTTGAACCTGAAGATTTGGGACCCATGCGATGGGACCCACGCAGTATTACTTTAAAGGGTCTGCGTTTGCTCACCCAACCTCACCAAACCTCTCAGAGCCAAGAGTGTCCAGCCTTATGTCTCAATCAGCTGTGGGTCTAGATATGGTCAATCCAGGTGGCGTCACAGCCCCCGAAAGAATTTATTAAGAATTTCTCACTCTTTCTCTGTCTTTTTTTCACGGGTTTTTAAAAGTGATTGATTTTTATAAAGGGGTTTAGCTGCTTTTCACTGCTGTGTTTATGCCGATTTACACCCATTTGACTCACTTACAGAGAGATATCAATACATAGCTTTTAAGATTCTTACTAGTCAGATATATTCTTGGGTGGTGAATAGGGGGTGTTGAGTCCAGTTCACAGAGCAAGGAGTAGGTCGTGTCTATTACATATTGGGTTTATGGAACGGTATCTGAGCTAATTTGAAACCCTTGTTTTATGCATCACCCCACCTCACCTTTCCCGTTAAGCAGCCATAGTGTGTTTTCTAAACGTGTGCCTCTGTTCTGTTTTGTAATTCAGTTCAAGGGTCGCGGTTTTCACATTCCCTCTATAAGTGATATCTTATGCTAAGTGTCTTTTTCTGTGTGACTTATGTCACTTAGAATCGTCGTACCTAAATCCACTCATCATGCTGCTACTAGCCTTATGACGTTGATTTCATGGCTGAGTGATATTCCATTGTACATAAGGACCACAACTTCTTTATCCATTTTTCTCTTTCCTGGGATATTTAAGGTGTAACGAAGTGGAGGTTCGTGTCAACAGAGCAGCCGTAAACTTTGGGGTGCCTGTGTCTTGCTGATTTTTACTTTTCCCAATTTATACGCCCATGAGTGGAAGTGCCCTATGCTCTCTAAGCTGAGTTTTTTCGATGTTTCAGGACACACCGTACACTTCTCCAGAGTGGCTGTTGGCAATTTACATCCCGCCCTTCAGCGTAGCAAGGCTCCCGTTTCTCCATGGCCTGTCCTGCATTTCTGGTTTTGATACTTTATTCAGCATGGCCCTTTTGACCGATGGGAAGCGAGACTTCTTTGTAGCGCTGATTTGCCTTTCCAGGTTGCTTGGTTGACCAAAAAGGGCGTATGCGTTTTTTCCTGAATATATTCAGAAAAAACGCATACGCCCTTTTTGGCCAAGGGCATCATGGTCGAGGTTTTGCCCCTTTTCCTGTGCTTTAAAGGCGATTCGTATCTACCTCCTGAAATCTGTTTCCTGCAATTCTGCCTTGCTTTCAAATCCTCTTCGTTGCCTTCCGTCAATATATTTGTGGACGAGAGTTATCATTTATAACTCTGCAGGTTTGTGAATTGCAGAGCCCCTGAGCTCCATTTTTCAAATCCCTTTCTTGGGAGCTGGCCGCAAAAGCGCAGGATTGCTTCAGGCCCTATACTGGTCACGGGCGGCAGGCTGAGCCTGTGGTTAATTCTTCTTCCTGATGGGAAAATAGAGTGACCTGTGCCTGTCCCAACACCTAGAGCTAGTCTCTCATTGGTTCCCCCTCTTCCCGTTCATCCTCAGGACAAATTGCAACCTGTACGGAATAGGAGGTTAAAGGTGCTGATCCTCCAAGGAGGGAGATTGCTAGTAAAGCAGCTGGAATGGAGAACCCGAGCACAAGGAGATGAGAAATGAGGTGCGTTTTAGAAACCTTTCCCGATCACACGGTGCACCATCTTCTGGGTTTCTCATGCATGTTTTCGAAGTGGGAAGATGCCCTTGAACCTGGAGATTTGGGACCCATGGGATGGGAACCACGCAGTATTACTTTAAAGGGTCTGCGTTTGCTCACCCAACCTCACCACACCTCTCAGCCCCAAGAGTGTCCACCCTTATGTCTCAATCAGCTGTGGGTCTATATATGGTCAATCCAGGTGGCATCACAGCCCCTGAACGAATTTAGTAAGAATTTCTCTCTCTTTCACTGTCTTTGTTTCACGGGTTTTTAAAAGTAATTGGTTTTTATAAAGGGGTTTAGCTGCTTTTCACTGCTGTGTTTATGCCGCTTTACACCCACTTGACTCACTTACAGAGAGATATCAGTACATAGTTTTTAAGATTCTTACTAGTCAGATATATTCTTGGGCGGTGAATAGGGGGTGTTGAGTCCAGTTCACTGAGCAAGGAGTAGGTCGTGTCTATTACATATTGGGTTTATGGAACGGTCTCTGAGCTAATTTGAAACCCTTGTTTTATGCATCACCCCACCTCACCTTTCCCGTTAAGCAGCCATATTGTGTTTTCTAAACGTGTGACTCTGTTCTGTTTTGTAATTCAGTTCAAGGGTAGCGGTTTTTACACTCCCTCTATAAGTGATATCTTATGATAAGTGTCTTTTTCTGTGTGACTTATTTCACTTAGAATCGTCGTACCTAAATCCACTCATCATGCTGCTACTAGCCTTATGACGTTGATTTCATGGCTGAGTGATATTCCATTGTACATAAGGACCACAACTTCTTTATCCATTTTTCTCTTTCCTGGGATATTTAAGGAGTAACGAAGTGGAGGTTCTTGTCAACAGAGCAGCCCTAAACTTTGGGGTGCCTGTGTCTTGCTGATTTTTAGTTTTCCCAATTTATACGCCCATGAGTGGAAGTGCCCTTTGCTCTCTAAGCTGAGTTTTTTCGATGTTTCAGGACACACCGTACACTTCTCCAGAGGGGCTGTTGGCAATTTACATCCCGCCCATCAGGGTAGCAAGGCTCCCGTTTCTCCATGGCCTGTCCTGCATTTCTGGTTTTGACACTTTATTCAGCATGGCCCTTTTGACCGATGGGAAGCGAGACTTCTTTGTAGCGCTGATTTGCCTTTCCAGGTTGCTTGGTTGGCCAAAAAGGGCGTATGCGTTTTTTCCTGAATATATTCAGGAAAAAACGCATACGCCCTTTTTGGCCAAGGGCATCATGGTCGAGGTTTTGCCGCTTTTCCTGTGCTTTAAAGGCGATTCGAATCTACCTCCTGAAATCTGTTTCCTGCAATTCTGCCTTGCTTTCAAATCCTCTTCGTTGCCTTCCCTCAATATATTTGTGGACGAGAGTTATCATTTATAACTCTGCAGGTTTGTGAATTGCAGTGCCCCTGAGCTCCATTTTTCAAGTCGCTTTCTTGGGAGCTGGCCGCAAAAGCGCAGGATTGCTTCAGGCCCTATTCTGGTCCCGAGCGGCTGGCTGAGTCTCTGGTTAATTCTTCTTCCTGACGGGAAAATAGAGTGACCTGTGCCTGTCCCAACACCTAGAGCTAGTCTCTCATTGGTTCCCCCTCTTCCCGTTCATCCTCAGGACAAATTGCAACCTGTACGGAACAGGAGGTTAAAGGTGCTGATTCTCCAAGGAGGGAGATTGCTAGTAAAGCGGCTGGAATGGCGAACCCGAGCCCAAGGAGATGAGAAATGAGGTGCGTTTTAGAAACCTTTCCCGATCACACGGTGCACCATCTTCTGGGTTTCTCATGCATGTTTTCGAAGTGGGAAGATGCCCTTGAACCTGGAGATTTGGGACCCATGGGATGGGACTCACGCAGTATTACTTTAAAGGGTCTGCGTTTGCTCACCCAACCTCACCAAACCTCTCAGCCCCAAGAGTGTCCACCCTTATGTCTCAATCAGCTGTGGGTCTAGATATGGTCAATCCAGGTGGCGTCACAGCCCCCGAAAGAATTTATTAAGAGTTTCTCACTCTTTCTCTGTCTTTTTTTCACGGGTTTTTAAAAGTGATTGATTTTTATAAAGGGGTTTAGCAGCTTTTCACTGCTGTGTTTATGCCGATTTACACCCACTTGACTCACTTACAGAGAGATATCAATACATAGCTTTTAAGATTCTTACTAGTCAGATATATTCTTGGGTGTTGAATAGGGGGTGTTGAGTCCAGTTCACAGAGCAAGGAGTAGGTCGTGTCTATTACATATTGGGTTTATGGAACGGTATCTGAGCTAATTTGAAACCCTTGTTTTATGCATCACCCCACCTCACCTTTCCCGTTAAGCAGCCATAGTGTGTTTTCTAAACGTGTGCCTCTGTTCTGTTTTGTAATTCAGTTCAAGGGTCGCGGTTTTCACATTCCCTCTATAAGTGATATCTTATGCTAAGTGTCTTTTTCTGTGTGACTTATGTCACTTAGAATCGTCGTACCTAAATCCACTCATCATGCTGCTACTAGCCTTATGACGTTGATTTCATGGCTGAGTGATATTCCATTGTACATAAGGACCACAACTTCTTTATCCATTTTTCTCTTTCCTGGGATATTTAAGGTGTAACGAAGTGGAGGTTCGTGTCAACAGAGCAGCCCTAAACTTTGGGGTGCCTGTGTCTTGCTGATTTTTAGTTTTCCCAATTTATACGCCCATGAGTGGAAGTGCCCTATGCTCTCTAAGCTGAGTTTTTTCGATGTTTCAGGACACACCGTACACTTCTCCAGAGTGGCTGTTGGCAATTTACATCCCGCCCTTCAGCGTAGCAAGGCTCCCGTTTCTCCATGGCCTGTCCTACATTTCTGGTTTTGATACTTTATTCAGCATGGCCCTTTTGACCGATGGGAAGCGAGACTTCTTTGTAGCGCTGATTTGCCTTTCCAGGTTGCTTGGTTGACCAAAAAGGGCGTATGCGTTTTTTCCTGAATATATTCAGAAAAACGCATACGCCCTTTTTGGCCAAGGGCATCATGGTCGAGGTTTTGCCCCTTTTCCTGTGCTTTAAAGGCGATTCGTATCTACCTCCTGAAATCTGTTTCCTGCAATTCTGCCTTGCTTTCAAATCCTCTTCGTTGCCTTCCGTCAATATATTTGTGGACGAGAGTTATCATTTATAACTCTGCAGGTTTGTGAATTGCAGAGCCCCTGAGCTCCATTTTTCAAATCCCTTTCTTGGGAGCTGGCCGCAAAAGCGCAGGATTGCTTCAGGCCCTATACTGGTCACGGGCGGCAGGCTGAGCCTGTGGTTAATTCTTCTTCCTGATGGGAAAATAGAGTGACCTGTGCCTGTCCCAACACCTAGAGCTAGTCTCTCATTGGTTCCCCGTCTTCCCTTTCATCCTCAGGACAAATTGCAACCTGTACGGAACAGGAGGTTAAAGGTGCTGATTCTCCAAGGAGGGAGATTGCTAGTAAAGCGGCTGGAATGGAGAACCCGAGCACAAGGAGATGAGAAATGAGTTGCGTTTTAGAAACCTTTCCTGATCACACGGTGCACCATCTTCTGGGTTTCTTATGCATGTTTTCGAAGTGGGAAGATGCCCTTGAACCTGGAGATTTGGGACCCATGGGATGGGAAGCAAGCAGTATTACTTTAAAGGGTCTGCGTTTGCTCACCCAACCTCACCAAACCTCTCAGCCCCAAGAGTGTCCACACTTATGTCTCAATCAGCTGTGGGTCAGGATATGGTCAATCCAGGTGGCATCAAAGCCCTTGAACGAATTTTGTAAGAATTTCTCTCTCTTTCACTGTCTTTGTTTCACGGGTTTTTAAAAGTAATTGATTTTTATAAAGGGGTTTAGCTGTTTTTTACTGCTGTGTTTATGCCGCTTTACACCCACTTGACTTACATACAGAGAGATATTAATACATAGCTTTTAAGATTCTTACTAGTCAGATATATTCTTGGGCGGTGAATAGGGGGTGTTGAGTCCAGATCACTGAGCAAGGAGTAGGTCTTGTCTATTACATATTGGGTTTATGGAACGGTCTCTGAGCTAATTTGAAACCCTTCTTTTAGGCATCACCCCACCTCACCTTTCCCGTTAAGCAGCCATAGTGTGTTTTCTAAACGTGTGCCTCTGTTCTGTTTTGTAATTCAGTTCAATGGTCGCGGTTTTCACATTCCCTCTATAAGTGATGTCTTATGATAAGTGTCTTTTTCTGTGTGACTTATTTCACTTAGAATCGTCGTACCTAAATCCACTCAGCATGCTGCTACTAGCCTTATGACGTTGATTTCATGGCTGAGTGATATTCCATTGTACATAAGGACCACAACTTCTTTATCCATTTTTCTCTTTCCTGGGATATTTAAGGTGTAACGAAGTGGAGGTTCTTGTCAACAGAGCAGCTCTAAACTTTGGGGTGCCTCTGTCTTGCTGATTTTTAGTTTTCCCAATTTATACGCCCATGAGTGGAAGTGCCCTATGCTCTCTAAGCTGAGTTTTTTCGATGTTTCAGGACACACCGTACACTTCTCCAGAGTGGCTGTTGGCAATTTACATCCCACCCTTCAGCGTAGCAAGGCTCCCGTTTCTCCATGGCCTGTCCTGCATTTCTCGTTTTGATACTTTATTCAGCATGGCCCTTTTGACCGATGGGAAGCGAGACTTCTTTGTAGCGCTGATTTGCCTTTCCAGGTTGCTTGGTTGGCTAAAAAGGGCGTATGCGTTTTTTCCTGAATATATTCAGGAAAAAACGCATACGCCCTTTTTGGCTAAGGGCATCATGGTCGAGGTTTTGCCCCTTTTCCTTTGCTTTAAAGGCGATTCGTATCTACCTCCTGAAATCTGTTTCCTGCAATTCTGCCTTGCTTTCAAATCCTCTTCGTTGCCTTCCGTCAATATATTTGTGGACGAGAGTTATCATTTATAACTCTGCAGGTTTGTGAATTGCAGAGCCCCTGAGCTCCATTTTTCAAATCCCTTTCTTGGGAGCTGGCCGCAAAAGCGCAGGATTGCTTCAGGCCCTATACTGGTCACGGGCGGCAGGCTGAGCCTGTGGTTAATTCTTCTTCCTGATGGGAAAATAGAGTGACCTGTGCCTGTCCCAACACCTAGAGCTAGTCTCTCATTGGTTCCCCCTCTTCCCGTTCATCCTCAGGACAAATTGCAACCTGTACGGAATAGGAGGTTAAAGGTGCTGATCCTCCAAGGAGGGAGATTGCTAGTAAAGCGGCTGGAATGGAGAACCCGAGCACAAGGAGATGAGAAATGAGGTGCGTTTTAGAAACCTTTCCCGATCACACGGTGCACCATCTTCTGGGTTTCTCATGCATGTTTTCGAAGTGGGAAGATGCCCTTGAACCTGGAGATTTGGGACCCATGGGATGGGAACCACGCAGTATTACTTTAAAGGGTCTGCGTTTGCTCACCCAACCTCACCACACCTCTCAGCCCCAAGAGTGTCCACCCTTATGTCTCAATCAGCTGTGGGTCTATATATGGTCAATCCAGGTGGCATCACAGCCCCTGAACGAATTTAGTAAGAATTTCTCTCTCTTTCACTGTCTTTGTTTCACGGGTTTTTAAAAGTAATTGGTTTTTATAAAGGGGTTTAGCTGCTTTTCACTGCTGTGTTTATGCCGCTTTACACCCACTTGACTCACTTACAGAGAGATATCAGTACATAGTTTTTAAGATTCTTACTAGTCAGATATATTCTTGGGTGGTGAATAGGGGGTGTTGAGTCCAGTTCACTGAGCAAGGAGTAGGTCGTGTCTATTACATATTGGGTTTATGGAACGGTCTCTGAGCTAATTTGAAACCCTTGTTTTATGCATCACCCCACCTCACCTTTCCCGTTAAGCAGCCATATTGTGTTTTCTAAACGTGTGACTCTGTTCTGTTTTGTAATTCAGTTCAAGGGTAGCGGTTTTTACACTCCCTCTATAAGTGATATCTTATGATAAGTGTCTTTTTCTGTGTGACTTATTTCACTTAGAATCGTCGTACCTAAATCCACTCATCATGCTGCTACTAGCCTTATGACGTTGATTTCATGGCTGAGTGATATTCCATTGTACATAAGGACCACAACTTCTTTATCCATTTTTCTCTTTCCTGGGATATTTAAGGAGTAACGAAGTGGAGGTTCTTGTCAACAGAGCAGCCCTAAACTTTGGGGTGCCTGTGTCTTGCTGATTTTTAGTTTTCCCAATTTATACGCCCATGAGTGGAAGTGCCCTTTGCTCTCTAAGCTGAGTTTTTTCGATGTTTCAGGACACACCGTACACTTCTCCAGAGGGGCTGTTGGCAATTTACATCCCGCCCATCAGGGTAGCAAGGCTCCCGTTTCTCCATGGCCTGTCCTGCATTTCTGGTTTTGACACTTTATTCAGCATGGCCCTTTTGACCGATGGGAAGCGAGACTTCTTTGTAGCGCTGATTTGCCTTTCCAGGTTGCTTGGTTGGCCAAAAAGGGCGTATGCGTTTTTTCCTGAATATATTCAGGAAAAAACGCATACGCCCTTTTTGGCCAAGGGCATCATGGTCGAGGTTTTGCCGCTTTTCCTGTGCTTTAAAGGCGATTCGAATCTACCTCCTGAAATCTGTTTCCTGCAATTCTGCCTTGCTTTCAAATCCTCTTCGTTGCCTTCCGTCAATATATTTGTGGACGAGAGTTATCATTTATAACTCTGCAGGTTTGTGAATTGCAGAGCCCCTGAGCTCCATTTTTCAAGTCGCTTTCTTGGGAGCTGGCCGCAAAAGCGCAGGATTGCTTCAGGCCCTATACTGGTCACGGGCGGCAGGCTGAGCCTGTGGTTAATTCTTCTTCCTGATGGGAAAATAGAGTGACCTGTGCCTGTCCCAACACCTAGAGCTAGTCTCTCATTGGTTCCCCGTCTTCCCGTTCATCCTCAGGACAAATTGCAACCTGTACGGAACAGGAGGTTAAAGGTGCTGATTCTCCAAGGAGGGAGATTGCTAGTAAAGCGGCTGGAATGGCGAACCCGAGCCCAAGGAGATGAGAAATGAGGTGCGTTTTAGAAACCTTTCCCGATCACACGGTGCACCATCTTCTGGGTTTCTTATGCATGTTTTCGAAGTGGGAAGATGTCCTTGAACCTGGAGATTTGGGACCCATGGGATGGGAAGCAAGCAGTATTACTTTAAAGGGTCTGCGTTTGCTCACCCAACCTCACCAAACCTCTCAGCCCCAAGAGTGTCCACACTTATGTCTCAATCAGCTGTGGGTCAGGATATGGTCAATCCAGGTGGCATCAAAGCCCTTGAACGAATTTTGTAAGAATTTCTCTCTCTTTCACTGTCTTTGTTTCACGGGTTTTTAAAAGTAATTGATTTTTATAAAGGGGTTTAGCTGTTTTTTACTGCTGTGTTTATGCCGCTTTACACCCACTTGACTTACATACAGAGAGATATTAATACATAGCTTTTAAGATTCTTACTAGTCAGATATATTCTTGGGCGGTGAATAGGGGGTGTTGAGTCCAGATCACTGAGCAAGGAGTAGGTCTTGTCTATTACATATTGGGTTTATGGAACGGTCTCTGAGCTAATTTGAAACCCTTCTTTTAGGCATCACCCCACCTCACCTTTCCCGTTAAGCAGCCATAGTGTGTTTTCTAAACGTGTGCCTCTGTTCTGTTTTGTAATTCAGTTCAATGGTCGCGGTTTTCACATTCCCTCTATAAGTGATGTCTTATGATAAGTGTCTTTTTCTGTGTGACTTATTTCACTTAGAATCGTCGTACCTAAATCCACTCAGCATGCTGCTACTAGCCTTATGACGTTGATTTCATGGCTGAGTGATATTCCATTGTACATAAGGACCACAACTTCTTTATCCATTTTTCTCTTTCCTGGGATATTTAAGGTGTAACGAAGTGGAGGTTCTTGTCAACAGAGCAGCCCTAAACTTTGGGGTGCCTGTGTCTTGCTGATTTTTAGTTTTCCCAATTTATACGCCCATGAGTGGAAGTGCCCTATGCTCTCTAAGCTGAGTTTTTTCGATGTTTCAGGACACACCGTACACTTCTCCAGAGTGGCTGTTGGCAATTTACATCCCACCCTTCAGCGTAGCAAGGCTCCCGTTTCTCCATGGCCTGTCCTGCATTTCTGGTTTTGATACTTTATTCAGCATGGCCCTTTTGACCGATGGGAAGCGAGACTTCTTTGTAGCGCTGATTTGCCTTTCCAGGTTGCTTGGTTGGCTAAAAAGGGCGTATGCGTTTTTTCCTGAATATATTCAGGAAAAAACGCATACCCCCTTTTTGGCTAAGGGCATCATGGTCGAGGTTTTGCCCCTTTTCCTTTGCTTTAAAGGCGATTCGTATCTACCTCCTGAAATCTTTTTCCTGCAATTCTGCCTTGCTTTCAAATCCTCTTCGTTGCCTTCCCTCAATATATTTGTGCACGAGAGTTATCATTTATAACTCTGCAGGTTTGTGAATTGCAGTGCCCCTGAGCTCCATGTTTCAACTCGCTTTCTTGGGAGCTGGCCGCAAAAGCGCAGGATGGCTTCAGGCCCTATTCTGCTCCCGGGCGGCAGGCTGAGACTGTGGTTTATTCTTTTTCCTGATGGGAAAATAGAGTGACCTGTGCCTGTCCCAACACCTAGAGCTAATCTCTCATTGGTTCCCCCTCTTCCCGTTCATCCTCAGGACAAATTGCAACCTGTACGGAACAGGAGGTTAAAGGTGCTGATCCTCCAAGGAGGGAGATTGCTAGTAAAGCGGCTGGAATGGCGAACCCGAGCCCAAGGAGATGAGAAATGAGGTGCGTTTTAGAAACCTTTCCCGATCACACGGTGTACCATCTTCTGGGTTTCTCATGTATGTTTTCGATGTAGGAAGATGCCCTTGAACCTGGCGATTTGGGACCCATGGGATGGGTACCATGCAGTATTACTCTAAAGGGTCTGCGTTTGCTCACCCAACCTCACCAAACCTCTCAGCCCCAAGAGTGTCCACACTTATGTCTCAATCAGGTGTGGGTTAAGATATGGTCAATCCAGGTGGCATCAAAGCCCTTGAACGAATTTTGTAAGAATTTCTCTCTCTTTCACTGTCTTTGTTTCACGGGTTTTTAAAAGTAATTGATTTTTATAAAGGGGTTTAGCTGTTTTTTACTGCTGTGTTTATGCCGCTTTACACCCACTTGACTCACATACAGAGAGATATTAATACATAGCTTTTAAGATTCTTACTAGTCAGATATATTCTTGGGCGGTGAATAGGGGGTGTTGAGTCCAGTTCACAGAGCAAGGAGTAGGTCGTGTCTATTACATATTGCGTTTATGGAACGGTCTCTGAGCTAATTTGAAACCCTTGTTTTATGCATCACCCCACCTCACCTTTCCCGTTAAGCAGCCATAGTGTGTTTTCTAAACGTGTGACTCTGTTCTGTTTTGTAATTCAGTTCAAGGGTAGCGGTTTTTACATTCCCTCTATAAGTGATATCTTAGGATAAGTGTCTTTTTCTGTGTGACTTATTTCACTTAGAATCGTCGTACCTAAATCCACTCATCATGCTGCTACTAGCCTTATGACGTTGATTTCATGGCTGAGTGATATTCCATTGTACATAAGGACCACAACTTCTTTATCCATTTTTCTCTTTCCTGGGATATTTAAGGTGTAACGAAGTGGAGGTTCTTGTCAACAGAGCAGCCCTAAACTTTGGGGTGCCTGTGTCTTGCTGATTTTTAGTTTTCCCAATTTATACGCCCATGAGTGGAAGTGCACTATGCTCTCTAAGCTGAGCTATTTCGATGTTTCAGGACACACCGTACACTTCTCCAGAGTGGCTGTTGGCAATTTACATCCCGCCCTTCAGCGTAGCAAGGCTCTCGTTTCTCCATGGCCTGTCCTGCATTTCTGGTTTCGATACTTTATTCAGCATGGCCCTTTTGACCGATGGGAAGCGAGACTTCTTTGTAGCGCTGATTTGCCTTTCCAGGTTGCTTGGTTGGCCAAAAAGGGCGTATGCGTTTTTTCCTGAATATATTCAGGAAAAAACGCATACGCCATTTTTGGCCAAGGGCATCATGGTCGAGGTTTTGCCCCTTTTCCTGTGCTTTAAAGGCGATTCGTATCTACCTCCTGAAATCTGTTTCCTGCAATTCTGCCGTGCTTTCAAATCCTCTTCGTTGCCTTCCCTCAATATATTTGTGGACGAGAGTTATCATTTATAACTCTGCAGGTTTGTGAATTGCAGTGCCCCTGAGCTCCATTTTTCAAGTCGCTTTCTTGGGAGCTGGCCGCAAAAGCGCAGGATTGCTTCAGGCCCTATTCTGGTCCCGAGCGGCTGGCTGAGTCTGTGGTTAATTCTTCTTCCTGACGGGAAAATAGAGTGACCTGTGCCTGTCCCAACACCTAGAGCTAGTGTCTCATTGGTTCCCCCTCTTCCCGTTCATCCTCAGGACAAATTGCAACCTGTACGGAACAGGAGGTTAAAGGTGCTGATTCTCCAAGGAGGGAGATTGCTAGTAAAGCGGCTGGAATGGCGAACCCGAGCCCAAGGAGATGAGAAATGAGGTGCGTTTTAGAAACCTTTCCCGATCACACGGTGCACCATCTTCTGGGTTTCTCATGCATGTTTTCGAAGTGGGAAGATGCCCTTGAACCTGAAGATTTGGGACCCATGCGATGGGACCCACGCAGTATTACTTTAAAGGGTCTGCGTTTGCTCACCCAACCTCACCAAACCTCTCAGAGCCAAGAGTGTCCAGCCTTATGTCTCAATCAGCTGTGGGTCTAGATATGGTCAATCCAGGTGGCGTCACAGCCCCCGAAAGAATTTATTAAGAATTTCTCACTCTTTCTCTGTCTTTTTTTCACGGGTTTTTAAAAGTGATTGATTTTTATAAAGGGGTTTAGCTGCTTTTCACTGCTGTGTTTATGCCGATTTACACCCATTTGACTCACTTACAGAGAGATATCAATACATAGCTTTTAAGATTCTTACTAGTCAGATATATTCTTGGGTGGTGAATAGGGGGTGTTGAGTCCAGTTCACAGAGCAAGGAGTAGGTCGTGTCTATTACATATTGGGTTTATGGAACGGTATCTGAGCTAATTTGAAACCCTTGTTTTATGCATCACCCCACCTCACCTTTCCCGTTAAGCAGCCATAGTGTGTTTTCTAAACGTGTGCCTCTGTTCTGTTTTGTAATTCAGTTCAAGGGTCGCGGTTTTCACATTCCCTCTATAAGTGATATCTTATGCTAAGTGTCTTTTTCTGTGTGACTTATGTCACTTAGAATCGTCGTACCTAAATCCACTCATCATGCTGCTACTAGCCTTATGACGTTGATTTCATGGCTGAGTGATATTCCATTGTACATAAGGACCACAACTTCTTTATCCATTTTTCTCTTTCCTGGGATATTTAAGGTGTAACGAAGTGGAGGTTCGTGTCAACAGAGCAGCCCTAAACTTTGGGGTGCCTGTGTCTTGCTGATTTTTACTTTTCCCAATTTATACGCCCATGAGTGGAAGTGCCCTATGCTCTCTAAGCTGAGTTTTTTCGATGTTTCAGGACACACCGTACACTTCTCCAGAGTGGCTGTTGGCAATTTACATCCCGCCCTTCAGCGTAGCAAGGCTCCCGTTTCTCCATGGCCTGTCCTGCATTTCTGGTTTTGATACTTTATTCAGCATGGCCCTTTTGACCGATGGGAAGCGAGACTTCTTTGTAGCGCTGATTTGCCTTTCCAGGTTGCTTGGTTGACCAAAAAGGGCGTATGCGTTTTTTCCTGAATATATTCAGAAAAAACGCATACGCCCTTTTTGGCCAAGGGCATCATGGTCGAGGTTTTGCCCCTTTTCCTGTGCTTTAAAGGCGATTCGTATCTACCTCCTGAAATCTGTTTCCTGCAATTCTGCCTTGCTTTCAAATCCTCTTCGTTGCCTTCCGTCAATATATTTGTGGACGAGAGTTATCATTTATAACTCTGCAGGTTTGTGAATTGCAGAGCCCCTGAGCTCCATTTTTCAAATCCCTTTCTTGGGAGCTGGCCGCAAAAGCGCAGGATTGCTTCAGGCCCTATACTGGTCACGGGCGGCAGGCTGAGCCTGTGGTTAATTCTTCTTCCTGATGGGAAAATAGAGTGACCTGTGCCTGTCCCAACACCTAGAGCTAGTCTCTCATTGGTTCCCCCTCTTCCCGTTCATCCTCAGGACAAATTGCAACCTGTACGGAATAGGAGGTTAAAGGTGCTGATCCTCCAAGGAGGGAGATTGCTAGTAAAGCAGCTGGAATGGAGAACCCGAGCACAAGGAGATGAGAAATGAGGTGCGTTTTAGAAACCTTTCCCGATCACACGGTGCACCATCTTCTGGGTTTCTCATGCATGTTTTCGAAGTGGGAAGATGCCCTTGAACCTGGAGATTTGGGACCCATGGGATGGGAACCACGCAGTATTACTTTAAAGGGTCTGCGTTTGCTCACCCAACCTCACCACACCTCTCAGCCCCAAGAGTGTCCACCCTTATGTCTCAATCAGCTGTGGGTCTATATATGGTCAATCCAGGTGGCATCACAGCCCCTGAACGAATTTAGTAAGAATTTCTCTCTCTTTCACTGTCTTTGTTTCACGGGTTTTTAAAAGTAGTTGGTTTTTATAAAGGGGTTTAGCTGCTTTTCACTGCTGTGTTTATGCCGCTTTACACCCACTTGACTCACTTACAGAGAGATATCAGTACATAGTTTTTAAGATTCTTACTAGTCAGATATATTCTTGGGCGGTGAATAGGGGGTGTTGAGTCCAGTTCACTGAGCAAGGAGTAGGTCGTGTCTATTACATATTGGGTTTATGGAACGGTCTCTGAGCTAATTTGAAACCCTTGTTTTATGCATCACCCCACCTCACCTTTCCCGTTAAGCAGCCATAGTGTGTTTTCTAAACGTGTGACTCTGTTCTGTTTTGTAATTCAGTTCAAGGGTAGCGGTTTTTACACTCCCTCTATAAGTGATATCTTATGATAAGTGTCTTTTTCTGTGTGACTTATTTCACTTAGAATCGTCGTACCTAAATCCACTCATCATGCTGCTACTAGCCTTATGACGTTGATTTCATGGCTGAGTGATATTCCATTGTACATAAGGACCACAACTTCTTTATCCATTTTTCTCTTTCCTGGGATATTTAAGGAGTAACGAAGTGGAGGTTCTTGTCAACAGAGCAGCCCTAAACTTTGGGGTGCCTGTGTCTTGCTGATTTTTAGTTTTCCCAATTTATACGCCCATGAGTGGAAGTGCCCTTTGCTCTCTAAGCTGAGTTTTTTCGATGTTTCAGGACACACCGTACACTTCTCCAGAGGGGCTGTTGGCAATTTACATCCCGCCCATCAGGGTAGCAAGGCTCCCGTTTCTCCATGGCCTGTCCTGCATTTCTGGTTTTGACACTTTATTCAGCATGGCCCTTTTGACCGATGGGAAGCGAGACTTCTTTGTAGCGCTGATTTGCCTTTCCAGGTTGCTTGGTTGGCCAAAAAGGGCGTATGCGTTTTTTCCTGAATATATTCAGGAAAAAACGCATACGCCCTTTTTGGCCAAGGGCATCATGGTCGAGGTTTTGCCGCTTTTCCTGTGCTTTAAAGGCGATTCGAATCTACCTCCTGAAATCTGTTTCCTGCAATTCTGCCTTGCTTTCAAATCCTCTTCGTTGCCTTCCGTCAATATATTTGTGGACGAGAGTTATCATTTATAACTCTGCAGGTTTGTGAATTGCAGAGCCCCTGAGCTCCATTTTTCAAGTCGCTTTCTTGGGAGCTGGCCGCAAAAGCGCAGGATTGCTTCAGGCCCTATACTGGTCACGGGCGGCAGGCTGAGCCTGTGGTTAATTCTTCTTCCTGATGGGAAAATAGAGTGACCTGTGCCTGTCCCAACACCTAGAGCTAGTCTCTCATTGGTTCCCCGTCTTCCCGTTCATCCTCAGGACAAATTGCAACCTGTACGGAACAGGAGGTTAAAGGTGCTGATTCTCCAAGGAGGGAGATTGCTAGTAAAGCGGCTGGAATGGCGAACCCGAGCCCAAGGAGATGAGAAATGAGGTGCGTTTTAGAAACCTTTCCCGATCACACGGTGCACCATCTTCTGGGTTTCTTATGCATGTTTTCGAAGTGGGAAGATGTCCTTGAACCTGGAGATTTGGGACCCATGGGATGGGAAGCAAGCAGTATTACTTTAAAGGGTCTGCGTTTGCTCACCCAACCTCACCAAACCTCTCAGCCCCAAGAGTGTCCACACTTATGTCTCAATCAGCTGTGGGTCAGGATATGGTCAATCCAGGTGGCATCAAAGCCCTTGAACGAATTTTGTAAGAATTTCTCTCTCTTTCACTGTCTTTGTTTCACGGGTTTTTAAAAGTAATTGATTTTTATAAAGGGGTTTAGCTGTTTTTTACTGCTGTGTTTATGCCGCTTTACACCCACTTGACTTACATACAGAGAGATATTAATACATAGCTTTTAAGATTCTTACTAGTCAGATATATTCTTGGGCGGTGAATAGGGGGTGTTGAGTCCAGATCACTGAGCAAGGAGTAGGTCTTGTCTATTACATATTGGGTTTATGGAACGGTCTCTGAGCTAATTTGAAACCCTTCTTTTAGGCATCACCCCACCTCACCTTTCCCGTTAAGCAGCCATAGTGTGTTTTCTAAACGTGTGCCTCTGTTCTGTTTTGTAATTCAGTTCAATGGTCGCGGTTTTCACATTCCCTCTATAAGTGATGTCTTATGATAAGTGTCTTTTTCTGTGTGACTTATTTCACTTAGAATCGTCGTACCTAAATCCACTCAGCATGCTGCTACTAGCCTTATGACGTTGATTTCATGGCTGAGTGATATTCCATTGTACATAAGGACCACAACTTCTTTATCCATTTTTCTCTTTCCTGGGATATTTAAGGTGTAACGAAGTGGAGGTTCTTGTCAACAGAGCAGCCCTAAACTTTGGGGTGCCTGTGTCTTGCTGATTTTTAGTTTTCCCAATTTATACGCCCATGAGTGGAAGTGCCCTATGCTCTCTAAGCTGAGTTTTTTCGATGTTTCAGGACACACCGTACACTTCTCCAGAGTGGCTGTTGGCAATTTACATCCCACCCTTCAGCGTAGCAAGGCTCCCGTTTCTCCATGGCCTGTCCTGCATTTCTGGTTTTGACACTTTATTCAGCATGGCCCTTTTGACCGATGGGAAGCGAGACTTCTTTGTAGCGCTGATTTGCCTTTCCAGGTTGCTTGGTTGGCTAAAAAGGGCGTATGCGTTTTTTCCTGAATATATTCAGGAAAAAACGCATACCCCCTTTTTGGCTAAGGGCATCATGGTCGAGGTTTTGCCCCTTTTCCTTTGCTTTAAAGGCGATTCGTATCTACCTCCTGAAATCTTTTTCCTGCAATTCTGCCTTGCTTTCAAATCCTCTTCGTTGCCTTCCCTCAATATATTTGTGCACGAGAGTTATCATTTATAACTCTGCAGGTTTGTGAATTGCAGTGCCCCTGAGCTCCATGTTTCAACTCGCTTTCTTGGGAGCTGGCCGCAAAAGCGCAGGATGGCTTCAGGCCCTATTCTGCTCCCGGGCGGCAGGCTGAGACTGTGGTTTATTCTTTTTCCTGATGGGAAAATAGAGTGACCTGTGCCTGTCCCAACACCTAGAGCTAATCTCTCATTGGTTCCCCCTCTTCCCGTTCATCCTCAGGACAAATTGCAACCTGTACGGAACAGGAGGTTAAAGGTGCTGATCCTCCAAGGAGGGAGATTGCTAGTAAAGCGGCTGGAATGGCGAACCCGAGCCCAAGGAGATGAGAAATGAGGTGCGTTTTAGAAACCTTTCCCGATCACACGGTGTACCATCTTCTGGGTTTCTCATGTATGTTTTCGATGTAGGAAGATGCCCTTGAACCTGGCGATTTGGGACCCATGGGATGGGTACCATGCAGTATTACTCTAAAGGGTCTGCGTTTGCTCACCCAACCTCACCAAACCTCTCAGCCCCAAGAGTGTCCACACTTATGTCTCAATCAGGTGTGGGTTAAGATATGGTCAATCCAGGTGGCATCAAAGCCCTTGAACGAATTTTGTAAGAATTTCTCTCTCTTTCACTGTCTTTGTTTCACGGGTTTTTAAAAGTAATTGATTTTTATAAAGGGGTTTAGCTGTTTTTTACTGCTGTGTTTATGCCGCTTTACACCCACTTGACTCACATACAGAGAGATATTAATACATAGCTTTTAAGATTCTTACTAGTCAGATATATTCTTGGGCGGTGAATAGGGGGTGTTGAGTCCAGTTCACAGAGCAAGGAGTAGGTCGTGTCTATTACATATTGCGTTTATGGAACGGTCTCTGAGCTAATTTGAAACCCTTGTTTTATGCATCACCCCACCTCACCTTTCCCGTTAAGCAGCCATAGTGTGTTTTCTAAACGTGTGACTCTGTTCTGTTTTGTAATTCAGTTCAAGGGTAGCGGTTTTTACATTCCCTCTATAAGTGATATCTTAGGATAAGTGTCTTTTTCTGTGTGACTTATTTCACTTAGAATCGTCGTACCTAAATCCACTCATCATGCTGCTACTAGCCTTATGACGTTGATTTCATGGCTGAGTGATATTCCATTGTACATAAGGACCACAACTTCTTTATCCATTTTTCTCTTTCCTGGGATATTTAAGGTGTAACGAAGTGGAGGTTCTTGTCAACAGAGCAGCCCTAAACTTTGGGGTGCCTGTGTCTTGCTGATTTTTAGTTTTCCCAATTTATACGCCCATGAGTGGAAGTGCACTATGCTCTCTAAGCTGAGCTATTTCGATGTTTCAGGACACACCGTACACTTCTCCAGAGTGGCTGTTGGCAATTTACATCCCGCCCTTCAGCGTAGCAAGGCTCTCGTTTCTCCATGGCCTGTCCTGCATTTCTGGTTTCGATACTTTATTCAGCATGGCCCTTTTGACCGATGGGAAGCGAGACTTCTTTGTAGCGCTGATTTGCCTTTCCAGGTTGCTTGGTTGGCCAAAAAGGGCGTATGCGTTTTTTCCTGAATATATTCAGGAAAAAACGCATACGCCATTTTTGGCCAAGGGCATCATGGTCGAGGTTTTGCCCCTTTTCCTGTGCTTTAAAGGCGATTCGTATCTACCTCCTGAAATCTGTTTCCTGCAATTCTGCCGTGCTTTCAAATCCTCTTCGTTGCCTTCCCTCAATATATTTGTGGACGAGAGTTATCATTTATAACTCTGCAGGTTTGTGAATTGCAGTGCCCCTGAGCTCCATTTTTCAAGTCGCTTTCTTGGGAGCTGGCCGCAAAAGCGCAGGATTGCTTCAGGCCCTATTCTGGTCCCGAGCGGCTGGCTGAGTCTGTGGTTAATTCTTCTTCCTGACGGGAAAATAGAGTGACCTGTGCCTGTCCCAACACCTAGAGCTAGTGTCTCATTGGTTCCCCCTCTTCCCGTTCATCCTCAGGACAAATTGCAACCTGTACGGAACAGGAGGTTAAAGGTGCTGATTCTCCAAGGAGGGAGATTGCTAGTAAAGCGGCTGGAATGGCGAACCCGAGCCCAAGGAGATGAGAAATGAGGTGCGTTTTAGAAACCTTTCCCGATCACACGGTGCACCATCTTCTGGGTTTCTCATGCATGTTTTCGAAGTGGGAAGATGCCCTTGAACCTGAAGATTTGGGACCCATGCGATGGGACCCACGCAGTATTACTTTAAAGGGTCTGCGTTTGCTCACCCAACCTCACCAAACCTCTCAGAGCCAAGAGTGTCCAGCCTTATGTCTCAATCAGCTGTGGGTCTAGATATGGTCAATCCAGGTGGCGTCACAGCCCCCGAAAGAATTTATTAAGAATTTCTCACTCTTTCTCTGTCTTTTTTTCACGGGTTTTTAAAAGTGATTGATTTTTATAAAGGGGTTTAGCTGCTTTTCACTGCTGTGTTTATGCCGATTTACACCCATTTGACTCACTTACAGAGAGATATCAATACATAGCTTTTAAGATTCTTACTAGTCAGATATATTCTTGGGTGGTGAATAGGGGGTGTTGAGTCCAGTTCACAGAGCAAGGAGTAGGTCGTGTCTATTACATATTGGGTTTATGGAACGGTATCTGAGCTAATTTGAAACCCTTGTTTTATGCATCACCCCACCTCACCTTTCCCGTTAAGCAGCCATAGTGTGTTTTCTAAACGTGTGCCTCTGTTCTGTTTTGTAATTCAGTTCAAGGGTCGCGGTTTTCACATTCCCTCTATAAGTGATATCTTATGCTAAGTGTCTTTTTCTGTGTGACTTATGTCACTTAGAATCGTCGTACCTAAATCCACTCATCATGCTGCTACTAGCCTTATGACGTTGATTTCATGGCTGAGTGATATTCCATTGTACATAAGGACCACAACTTCTTTATCCATTTTTCTCTTTCCTGGGATATTTAAGGTGTAACGAAGTGGAGGTTCGTGTCAACAGAGCAGCCCTAAACTTTGGGGTGCCTGTGTCTTGCTGATTTTTACTTTTCCCAATTTATACGCCCATGAGTGGAAGTGCCCTATGCTCTCTAAGCTGAGTTTTTTCGATGTTTCAGGACACACCGTACACTTCTCCAGAGTGGCTGTTGGCAATTTACATCCCGCCCTTCAGCGTAGCAAGGCTCCCGTTTCTCCATGGCCTGTCCTGCATTTCTGGTTTTGATACTTTATTCAGCATGGCCCTTTTGACCGATGGGAAGCGAGACTTCTTTGTAGCGCTGATTTGCCTTTCCAGGTTGCTTGGTTGACCAAAAAGGGCGTATGCGTTTTTTCCTGAATATATTCAGAAAAAACGCATACGCCCTTTTTGGCCAAGGGCATCATGGTCGAGGTTTTGCCCCTTTTCCTGTGCTTTAAAGGCGATTCGTATCTACCTCCTGAAATCTGTTTCCTGCAATTCTGCCTTGCTTTCAAATCCTCTTCGTTGCCTTCCGTCAATATATTTGTGGACGAGAGTTATCATTTATAACTCTGCAGGTTTGTGAATTGCAGAGCCCCTGAGCTCCATTTTTCAAATCCCTTTCTTGGGAGCTGGCCGCAAAAGCGCAGGATTGCTTCAGGCCCTATACTGGTCACGGGCGGCAGGCTGAGCCTGTGGTTAATTCTTCTTCCTGATGGGAAAATAGAGTGACCTGTGCCTGTCCCAACACCTAGAGCTAGTCTCTCATTGGTTCCCCCTCTTCCCGTTCATCCTCAGGACAAATTGCAACCTGTACGGAATAGGAGGTTAAAGGTGCTGATCCTCCAAGGAGGGAGATTGCTAGTAAAGCAGCTGGAATGGAGAACCCGAGCACAAGGAGATGAGAAATGAGGTGCGTTTTAGAAACCTTTCCCGATCACACGGTGCACCATCTTCTGGGTTTCTCATGCATGTTTTCGAAGTGGGAAGATGCCCTTGAACCTGGAGATTTGGGACCCATGGGATGGGAACCACGCAGTATTACTTTAAAGGGTCTGCGTTTGCTCACCCAACCTCACCACACCTCTCAGCCCCAAGAGTGTCCACCCTTATGTCTCAATCAGCTGTGGGTCTATATATGGTCAATCCAGGTGGCATCACAGCCCCTGAACGAATTTAGTAAGAATTTCTCTCTCTTTCACTGTCTTTGTTTCACGGGTTTTTAAAAGTAGTTGGTTTTTATAAAGGGGTTTAGCTGCTTTTCACTGCTGTGTTTATGCCGCTTTACACCCACTTGACTCACTTACAGAGAGATATCAGTACATAGTTTTTAAGATTCTTACTAGTCAGATATATTCTTGGGCGGTGAATAGGGGGTGTTGAGTCCAGTTCACTGAGCAAGGAGTAGGTCGTGTCTATTACATATTGGGTTTATGGAACGGTCTCTGAGCTAATTTGAAACCCTTGTTTTATGCATCACCCCACCTCACCTTTCCCGTTAAGCAGCCATAGTGTGTTTTCTAAACGTGTGACTCTGTTCTGTTTTGTAATTCAGTTCAAGGGTAGCGGTTTTTACACTCCCTCTATAAGTGATATCTTATGATAAGTGTCTTTTTCTGTGTGACTTATTTCACTTAGAATCGTCGTACCTAAATCCACTCATCATGCTGCTACTAGCCTTATGACGTTGATTTCATGGCTGAGTGATATTCCATTGTACATAAGGACCACAACTTCTTTATCCATTTTTCTCTTTCCTGGGATATTTAAGGAGTAACGAAGTGGAGGTTCTTGTCAACAGAGCAGCCCTAAACTTTGGGGTGCCTGTGTCTTGCTGATTTTTAGTTTTCCCAATTTATACGCCCATGAGTGGAAGTGCCCTTTGCTCTCTAAGCTGAGTTTTTTCGATGTTTCAGGACACACCGTACACTTCTCCAGAGGGGCTGTTGGCAATTTACATCCCGCCCATCAGGGTAGCAAGGCTCCCGTTTCTCCATGGCCTGTCCTGCATTTCTGGTTTTGACACTTTATTCAGCATGGCCCTTTTGACCGATGGGAAGCGAGACTTCTTTGTAGCGCTGATTTGCCTTTCCAGGTTGCTTGGTTGGCCAAAAAGGGCGTATGCGTTTTTTCCTGAATATATTCAGGAAAAAACGCATACGCCCTTTTTGGCCAAGGGCATCATGGTCGAGGTTTTGCCGCTTTTCCTGTGCTTTAAAGGCGATTCGAATCTACCTCCTGAAATCTGTTTCCTGCAATTCTGCCTTGCTTTCAAATCCTCTTCGTTGCCTTCCCTCAATATATTTGTGGACGAGAGTTATCATTTATAACTCTGCAGGTTTGTGAATTGCAGAGCCCCTGAGCTCCATTTTTCAAGTCGCTTTCTTGGGAGCTGGCCGCAAAAGCGCAGGATTGCTTCAGGCCCTATACTGGTCACGGGCGGCAGGCTGAGCCTGTGGTTAATTCTTCTTCCTGATGGGAAAATAGAGTGACCTGTGCCTGTCCCAACACCTAGAGCTAGTCTCTCATTGGTTCCCCGTCTTCCCGTTCATCCTCAGGACAAATTGCAACCTGTACGGAACAGGAGGTTAAAGGTGCTGATTCTCCAAGGAGGGAGATTGCTAGTAAAGCGGCTGGAATGGCGAACCCGAGCCCAAGGAGATGAGAAATGAGGTGCGTTTTAGAAACCTTTCCCGATCACACGGTGCACCATCTTCTGGGTTTCTTATGCATGTTTTCGAAGTGGGAAGATGTCCTTGAACCTGGAGATTTGGGACCCATGGGATGGGAAGCAAGCAGTATTACTTTAAAGGGTCTGCGTTTGCTCACCCAACCTCACCAAACCTCTCAGCCCCAAGAGTGTCCACACTTATGTCTCAATCAGCTGTGGGTCAGGATATGGTCAATCCAGGTGGCATCAAAGCCCTTGAACGAATTTTGTAAGAATTTCTCTCTCTTTCACTGTCTTTGTTTCACGGGTTTTTAAAAGTAATTGATTTTTATAAAGGGGTTTAGCTGTTTTTTACTGCTGTGTTTATGCCGCTTTACACCCACTTGACTTACATACAGAGAGATATTAATACATAGCTTTTAAGATTCTTACTAGTCAGATATATTCTTGGGCGGTGAATAGGGGGTGTTGAGTCCAGATCACTGAGCAAGGAGTAGGTCTTGTCTATTACATATTGGGTTTATGGAACGGTCTCTGAGCTAATTTGAAACCCTTCTTTTAGGCATCACCCCACCTCACCTTTCCCGTTAAGCAGCCATAGTGTGTTTTCTAAACGTGTGCCTCTGTTCTGTTTTGTAATTCAGTTCAATGGTCGCGGTTTTCACATTCCCTCTATAAGTGATGTCTTATGATAAGTGTCTTTTTCTGTGTGACTTATTTCACTTAGAATCGTCGTACCTAAATCCACTCAGCATGCTGCTACTAGCCTTATGACGTTGATTTCATGGCTGAGTGATATTCCATTGTACATAAGGACCACAACTTCTTTATCCATTTTTCTCTTTCCTGGGATATTTAAGGTGTAACGAAGTGGAGGTTCTTGTCAACAGAGCAGCCCTAAACTTTGGGGTGCCTGTGTCTTGCTGATTTTTAGTTTTCCCAATTTATACGCCCATGAGTGGAAGTGCCCTATGCTCTCTAAGCTGAGTTTTTTCGATGTTTCAGGACACACCGTACACTTCTCCAGAGTGGCTGTTGGCAATTTACATCCCACCCTTCAGCGTAGCAAGGCTCCCGTTTCTCCATGGCCTGTCCTGCATTTCTGGTTTTGACACTTTATTCAGCATGGCCCTTTTGACCGATGGGAAGCGAGACTTCTTTGTAGCGCTGATTTGCCTTTCCAGGTTGCTTGGTTGGCTAAAAAGGGCGTATGCGTTTTTTCCTGAATATATTCAGGAAAAAACGCATACCCCCTTTTTGGCTAAGGGCATCATGGTCGAGGTTTTGCCCCTTTTCCTTTGCTTTAAAGGCGATTCGTATCTACCTCCTGAAATCTTTTTCCTGCAATTCTGCCTTGCTTTCAAATCCTCTTCGTTGCCTTCCCTCAATATATTTGTGCACGAGAGTTATCATTTATAACTCTGCAGTTTTGTGAATTGCAGTGCCCCTGAGCTCCATGTTTCAACTCGCTTTCTTGGGAGCTGGCCGCAAAAGCGCAGGATGGCTTCAGGCCCTATTCTGCTCCCGGGCGGCAGGCTGAGACTGTGGTTTATTCTTTTTCCTGATGGGAAAATAGAGTGACCTGTGCCTGTCCCAACACCTAGAGCTAATCTCTCATTGGTTCCCCCTCTTCCCGTTCATCCTCAGGACAAATTGCAACCTGTACGGAACAGGAGGTTAAAGGTGCTGATCCTCCAAGGAGGGAGATTGCTAGTAAAGCGGCTGGAATGGCGAACCCGAGCCCAAGGAGATGAGAAATGAGGTGCGTTTTAGAAACCTTTCCCGATCACACGGTGTACCATCTTCTGGGTTTCTCATGTATGTTTTCGATGTAGGAAGATGCCCTTGAACCTGGCGATTTGGGACCCATGGGATGGGTACCATGCAGTATTACTCTAAAGGGTCTGCGTTTGCTCACCCAACCTCACCAAACCTCTCAGCCCCAAGAGTGTCCACACTTATGTCTCAATCAGGTGTGGGTTAAGATATGGTCAATCCAGGTGGCATCAAAGCCCTTGAACGAATTTTGTAAGAATTTCTCTCTCTTTCACTGTCTTTGTTTCACGGGTTTTTAAAAGTAATTGATTTTTATAAAGGGGTTTAGCTGTTTTTTACTGCTGTGTTTATGCCGCTTTACACCCACTTGACTCACATACAGAGAGATATTAATACATAGCTTTTAAGATTCTTACTAGTCAGATATATTCTTGGCTCGGTGAACTGG